>NC_054535.1:67527717-67827717 GCF_017654505.1 Polyodon spathula
CATTATATTAATTTGTTAAAAACCAAATATTTCTTTCTCTAAAAGAGTAGATTCCGGTCAAAGTTTAAATCTGTTTAAAATGACGACAAATGCAGAATAAAAGCAACTTGGGGCTACACCAGATGTGGGAATACATGAAGGGGTGAAAGAATTAATCAGGTAGCAGAGAAGAAAGGAAGGCCCTAAAACTGGGACATATTGCACAAAACTATTTGTGATGCAAAATAGAAGAACCCGCCAAAAACAACAACAGAAAGAAATGCCACAGGAAAAAGGGGAATAACAGACCAAAAGAAACAACACGCAACAAAAGAGAGGCCTGGAAACTCTGCAGAGACAAATGGGGTGACAACATTCATATTAAAGTATTCTAATGTCACATGCAAATAGAGGTTTACAAGAACATGGTCATTCAATTAACAATGCTGCTTGACACAGGGTAAACTAAGAGAGCTGAATGACCATTAAATGAGAATGAATCAAATACAGTAAATTTCAGCCTAGCAGTTGAAGAAATTTTGAGATAATTATTTGGAATGTCCACTAAAGAAAAGTTGCTTATTTTCTCATTTATGTTTTAAAGATTCATTTGTGTTCCATTTCACTTTTTTAAAATGCCTTTTTTGGATTATCTGGAAAAGTCTTCTTACCACAAACTCATATTAACGTACCCCGTAGCATGCGGCATGCTGCCATCTTTTTCAACACAAAAGTAGAGGAGCCTTTCTGTGTTCAATGACTTGTAATTTCCTGTCCCTCCATGAGGATGCAGTTTGGTATAAAGTCATCCAGATCCAAATGTTTATGTACAAGCAAGGATTTTATATGCCTGGTGCCTGCAGCGTTGGTGGTTGTTATGCCCCTTTTATCTTTGGTTGGACCAGGAGTGTGCACTTGGATTCCCCTAAGCCACAGCACAGCTAGAACGGATGTTGTTTAAAGTGTTTTATTGCAGCTCAGTAAATTTTGGATAAATCGAGCTTGGCATATGAATAAAGCCCCAAGACTGCAGAGTAAATGAAACATTTCCATGTTATTCCTTTACTTTCTTGCAACCTTGTTATACATTTTATAGCTTAAAATAATATGTTGTTCTTTCTAATAGAGGAACCCATAACATCAGAACAAGATACAGACCACTCATTTCCTGTTAAGGATGTGACTCTCCAAAGGGACTGTCCATAAAAATAAATGTACCCTCCTCCGACGCCCTCAGCAATCCTTTTGGACACAGATATATACTTTTTATACAGCAACGCTCTAAATAAGGTACCGGTAATCCACATATAGTTATATTTAGATTACGAAGTGAAACAGTGGGCATTTAACACCCCCTTCTTCTTTCCAGAAATATCATCAAGATCCCAAGTCAGTGTGTAATCCTCTCAGTGTGTAGTAACTGGTGGAGCAAAAATGCCTTTTACTAATTTTCTTATTAATAAAGACAATGAAAGCTAGTGCTACATCATTCACACCATTCTGCTGAATTTTATTTTTTTCTGTTTCGATTTTTTCTTCAGAACTGAGGCCTGTTATTAACAATACAAGATGCAGTTGCTCAATTCAAATATCAGCAGTGAGTTATCCCTTACCCTATTTAACAACTCATGATCACATGGATTTGGGTTATAAGACAATCTTACAATTTTATAGGAGAACTATGGTATACACTGATATGCTCTATCTATCGTCACTACTGTACATATCATATGCTGTAGTATCATACGGTTGTGAGGGACTCTGCAATTCGAATTGCAGATGTGCCATCTGTTGGTTGAGAGCGGAACTATGTCACATTAGTCATGCTGTACAGCTGGCTGTTTCTTTCTAGTTTTGTTCGTTCCTTTAAGGGAGGTAAGCTATTTTTTACTGTTAAATGTATTGCTGATCACCACCACCAACACATTAGTACTCTTTAATAACTAATACCATGTAGCTAATGATGTAAAGGAAAACAGTGGTCCCAAGCATGTTTCATATACATATAGGGGGACATGTATCAAGCATTTGCGATGGCATTAAGGCCATAGTGCCGGCTTTACGGCATATTGCCCCCTATGTATCATGACACTTTTGGCAAGTTAAGGCATCGCTAAAATGCGCTCCATTGTACAATGCACTCCGCCGATCATTAGCCATGCATTTTAAGGCATGTCAAGCCTTAATTAAATGCATGGGTAAATTGTAGGTGGGGGTCATTTGTAAATTAAGTCTGTGATAGTAAAATAAGATTTATGAAGGGGCAGAACAGCAGCGCCGGCCTTAAAAGGGTCCACAAATAAGACAGATTTCAAATTGGTCTTATTTGGGGGCAAAGAAAGCAGCTTATAGGAAAAAGCGTTATGGTATACAATATATAAACACTGTCACAAGTCAAAAGTGAGTGCTGTAGTGCTTGTGGTGCAAATACAATTCATTGTGAAACAAGTGCAGTGTTGTCTGGGTTTGTGCTGGCCTGTAGCGACAGTTCCGGATCTTGTTAACCTTCTAATAACAACAAACGAGCATATATTTAGACACAACAAAACAAGCAAAACACTCAAGATTTATAACAAGGTTCTCCTTCCAGGTTAGTGTTAACCATAACAAAGGAACATATCACCTCGCTACGTCCCCTTAAGTACCGTCAATCACGTCCCCTTGGTAAATGATTGCAACCACTCCTCCAATCTGCGGCTGCCACATCGCTTCCCTTCTGGGTCTATGACTTGGTGTACAGTTGCTCCACCCCCTTTCTAGATGGGCGACATCCACCTAACCCTGGGAATTAATTCTCTGGCCATCTAGTTAAGGGCACTCTGTTCCCTTTACACAGCGTCCTCACAGGTCGGGAGGGAGATTTATCACCCAAGAATCCTTCTGTCTCTGTCACAACATTATATTCTATTGATGTTAGTTGCCTAAAATGTGTTTTTATTGATAGTTTATCAAGAACATCACCCAAAAACCAAGGCTGAAACATTTACTACTTAGTAGACTACTAAGTAGACTACTACTTAGTCAACTCTTTAAAAATGTACATTGTAACTGGATTTGCTATTGAAAGAATATTTACAAATGTAACAAACCACTGCTGGAAACAAGTAGTTAAAAATGGTCTTTGTTGGCTGTAAAAAAAAAGTAACAAGCAGACAAAATAGATTTTTTACAACCTTGAATGACAAATTCAGCAACATTTTGTAAACCTTTAAAACTGTTGACATCAATTAAAATGGCTGTGTAATTTCCAGTCTGTTTTATCGTGTCTAATCCCAAACTGCAAACCTAAAATGAAGAAACTGGTGCTTTTGTGTTTTTCTTTATACACAGTGCACATTAATAGTATGTAGAAATGTAACCAAATGCATGGCATTGACGCCAGTCTATGTACAGCTACTGTAGAGCTGCTTATACTTGATAAAAGTATGAAATGAACAGTTGAGGTGAAGAGTACAATAATGTAAAACACTGTGAGGAAAATAAAATGCATATTTTTCACGTTAGACAAATACACAATTTGGTTCATTAAGTTATCCTTTTCATTATGTATATTTGGCTTACCCGTCATATAATAATAACATAATATAAAGTCAAGACACTTAAAAAACATGGGTAATTTCTTTCTCTCCAGATAAGCTACCTGGACTTTAGTGGGTTAGCCCACTTTTTACTGTCATTTCTGCCTCCCCAAATGACCTTCCTATTGTTCAATTGAGGTAGTCCTTTTGGGGGGGAGGCGCTATTTTTCAGATCCATCTGTTAATCTGTGCTACCGGTAGCCCATGCTGAGCACCGGCGCAGTGCATTTACCATTATCAAGCTTGGCACAATGTCGACAAGGGCTGTGTTGGGGACCCCTTTGATGATGATGGGGATGTGGCAAGTCCCCCACAATCACCACACCCCCGGCTGTGCTGCTGGGCCCCTCCTGATTTTGGCGGCTGGATGTGGTCAAGATTGCTGGGGATCTGCAATCGGGCCCCTGGTCCCCCATCTATGTGGGCCTGGAGCTGTTTGGGCATTGCACCACAAGAGTTGGGATCTTCTGCAGGCATTTGGAGGCTGCTTGCTGCTTGAAGCCACTTCCAGAGGGTGTCCCCTTCAGCTGCCAACCACCAGAGCAGTGGTGGCGTGTCAGTTCCAGCTGCCGAAAATAGGACCCATAGTGTAGTTGGAGAGTAAATTACTCAATGACCCAAAAACTTATCTGGAGCACTGGCTACCAGTGTAGGGTTATTTTGTGGTTCTTGTTAAAATGTGGTACACAGTGTACTTTGCTTGCCTGGGCATGCACTAATGGTTTTAGCTCAGAAAACAAGGAAAGTCCATCTGAAGGGGCTACGCTGTACTCAGTTCTTTTTAATATAATTTTATTCACAATTCAGCAAATTTATGTGACTTTAACTGATGAGTAACACACTGGGTTATCTAAAATGGCTGAACTAGTTTGTCTTGTTTGTGCAGTATTCAATCACAGCATTTATTATTATTATTATTATTATTATTATTATTATTATTATTATTATTATTATTATTATTATTATTATGTCAGAAATCTGGGCGAGTAGGGTCACCTATTTCAGATTCACTTACAGTATTTTGAAAATGTAATTATTTAGATTTGATATGTTTTATATCATTAACCTACAGTGCTGGATTTTAGTATACTAACCACTACCATAGGGATCAGAATTGCTGAAGCTACCCTTTGGTAGGAAACATTTTATATATTATGTATGTATGTGTTAAATTTGTTTATACATACTGTATATGCAGTCAAATATTTTTTTGAAAATAATGCATGGATAGTACAAAGCGCTCTCTTATGGAATGTTAGCATTTTTTCTTTTGGTATTTATGTAAAGGAATGTCTATTTTTTTGTTTTATTTCACTTGTTTATTTATAAAATCTTTTGAGGCAGGCTACACTTGCAGTTCTTCAGCAAAAACTAAACACTTCTTTTAAACCAAGTTTAAGAAAGCTGCACAATATCAGTAATCAAGAAAGGCCAAATTGGAGCTGACAGAAATATTAAATATACCCTCAACTTGAATGTAATTAGGAGTCCCGTTGAAACTTGAAGGAGAATTTCTGCTCTTAAAAGGGGATTTTTCTTTTGAACTACATTTTGTTTAGAAATCTTCCAGAAAGGTACTCCTGAAATATTGCTACAAAAAGGGGTGACTTATTTTACTTTTGCATGAAACAAAGCCAACGTCTTACTATCGTTTACCAGGATGATTCAAATGGTTTTTTTTTTTACCATCATTCTTTGAGATTAAGTCATGCTAAACAGTACGAAAGAGCTTAAACTGATATGCTTGACTCGAGCTAAAATTTTACCATGATATATATGGTTACCTTTGGAAACTTTGAAACTTTGTTTGTACAAAGGACTTCCCAAGGTTCAGAGTCATTAGTCTCAGTAATTACCGTAAGTCATATGGCATTCAGTAAACCAGTCTCTTCCTCAGAACTGAAGGACTTCAAACTACAATTTTGGTTGATGTTTAAGTACTAAAATAATAATTGCACCTTACCTCATTATTCCATGATGAGCTTAATGGATTAGTCACATTGAAACGAAGTCAGCATAAGCCGTCGAGCTACTTTTTTTTCTATTATACTGTTTTGTTTGTAAGTTTTTGCTTTGATCTCTCGCAGCTCCGTTAATGAAAAAAAAGCTTTGTAAACAAACAACAAAGAAAAAGACGAACTATTCAAATGAAAAAAGGCAAACTAAAACATGAAACATTAGACATAATTTTACAGTATTGTGGATGGGGTTGTTATTTTTATTTTTTTAAATAAACTTTTAATCACTACTTGTACTGTTTGTTGATTTTTTAACATAATAATGATACATAATTGTGTGATGAACATGATGTGCAAACAGATATTTATCTGCATAGAGACACTTGAAAACAAAAGGGGGGGGGGGGGGGGGGGGGGGGTATTTTCAAAAGTTGGTAGATGGGTTTAAGTCGATACAGTTAGATTTAAATGCTGGTACCTGTTTGGTTACCTGGCTGATTTAATAAGGTTTCATAATTGTTCTGCAGTAGATTACTTTTATAGTATAGCATAGGTTAATGATATAGAAGGAACATCATGGTTTTGTGAATCCAAGCTTCTCACACTTTAATGATTTGCCTTAGAAGGAGTTGTTTAGTGAGCATGACAAACCACCAGAGATGTAAATGAGTACCATCTGTGTTTGTGGTTTGGTAATGTGGACACCTGTCACCACCAGAACTCATTTTACTGTACGCCTTCCCCTGAGCAGTCTGAAGTGACTTTGCCTGTATCAGCATTTTCTAATAACTGACCTGAAACTTAACTGCTGACCTATAAGGACAGGACTGTATATACTGCATCACTGCCAATGGCAATCTACAAAGACGCACATTTATATAAAATGCCTTCCACCTATCATACTTCATGAGATAAAGAATGTACAGTAAATGCAACGTTGTTTAAAATCCTATTGCTCTGTGGTGATTGTTTTTGTTTCTACAACAGTCCTGCAGTCACTGTAAATATATTGATGAATTCATTAACACAGAACATTTTTTCATGACAAAGCACACGTTCTAGTGGGTATCAGACAGTTAGATGGTCAGGTTGACCCAACATTGCATTAGTTATGGCCTCTTATTGGTTTGCTAAGAAAGCTGTATCTTAAGCATGTTTTAAACATGTGAACAGAGTGTACAGGTAGTGTGCATCACAGATGCAAATAGGCAACAAATCCCACAACCTAGGTGCATGAGAACTAAAGGCTCTACCACCACAAGACTCCTGCCAGTATCCTGGGGCACCAAGTAAACCAATATCCACAAATCTCAATAGGCCACCAGGAATGAAACTGTAACATTGTAACAGAGATAGACTGTGCCATTACCATTGCATTCACTAATATAGATTAAGACAAAGAGTTAATATTGCCTTGAACAGCATGTACTCATCTTAGCTAGGCTTAATTTAATGCAGCCTAGGATATAAAAAGCTGTAATAAAGAACAAACCTAATAATACAAAGTTAATTAAAATTTATGGGGTCAGAGCTATATATTATCTGGACCACTTACTATAAACTGAAGGTTTGGGCATGTGGCTTTTCTAAATTGCCACACCGTACAATGACAATGCCTTTGGTCAGAATGTCTGTCCTTGAAAATTGAGGAACAAATGTAGCAGAGTAACTATTTAAAGGAAATCCTTGTACTGATGGTCTGACTGTCATAAAAGCTAAACAATTAAGCTGGGACCAGCTGAAATGTTGGAGTGGAGTCATTTTTTTTCTTAAATATTAATGCAGCTTTTGTTTTATGTATATGAACCTGTTTTTCCACGGTTCAATATATTAGTAGGCTTTGTGCCACAGCAGTCTGCTTGTCAGTGTCTCTTTCATATTTATAGGATGTCATAGAGTAAGGTTCTATAAACTTTTCTTCTAAGGTTAACTGACAACTGACAACATATCAAGTGACTTGGTAAACTAGCGAATCGATATTGCAATGTATAACTGTTTAACTAGCATAGAATTATATTATTGTTATTAGAGAAAAGTGCAAACAGGCTGATAAATAGTTGTTATGTTTGTATAAAGATGTTTTGCTAAGTGCGAGGATTTTTGGTCAAGTCATTTTGTCCAAATGCACAAGGAGTCCAGCAGAGGTACTTTGCACAACCAGGACGTAAATCTGTGACTCACCCTGCGCACCCTGCATGTGGCTATGCTCTACCAGCTGTATTCTTGGTCCACTCAGACCACTTGCCCCTTCTTTAAATATTTGTAGTTGTTTATTTATTTATTGATTGAGAAAACAATTATTTTACCCCTGTTTTGTTCTTCAATTTAGACTGTTCAATTATCTTACTCACTGCAACTCCCCATAAACAGCTCAGGAGAGCAGGTCAGAGGCTGTCTTCTTATCCCACCACCATGTTGACGAGCTGCTGGTCCTTGGAAAACAAAGGCCAGCCTTGCACGGTAAGGAGAGTCCCTGCTGTTTTTAGCTCCCCAACCTGTGGAGTGTCTGGGTCAATGCAACACTCCCCTTAGGATTCTTGCACACCATGAGGCCATGCCTTTAACAGATTATGGTTATAATGAGAAAGATGTCCCTCTTGTGCTATGGAACTCCAAGTGTTCTTCTATGCATAATGACTGGGTGGGATATTATAACTTAATTCTACCCACCCAAAAATTGGGTTCTTCAGTATGGACTGTAATGTTCAACCAGTTGCCTAGCCCTTTAAGAAGTAGAATGCATTGGGCATTAATAGATGTCGCACAGGAAATGGCAGAGCTAGAGAAAAGGATATGGGAAGTGGAGAGTAGAGAAAGAAAAGGGGTTATCAGCATAGACATGTGAGCTACATAAAAACATAGAAAGTTGAAGTTTGAGCGCCATCGCTGCGATTGTATTATTTTGTGTAAAAGAGAATATTACAGGGACTGCCACAAAATGCATCAATGTGATATCAGCAATCTTGTAGAATCATTATTGAACACAGCATATTAAAATAACAGATAAGATTGTGCAAGAAGTCGGAACCTGAACCATACCACTTTTGAGGGATTCAAGTTTTCACCAAAACGCTAAAATTTTCAGATTTCAGATTTCTCCTTTGGCTATGATGTTACAATTTATATCTATTTAATTGTTCTATGGGTCTCATGGGCTACCAGTTAATAAGATGTTACTTGATCAAAGACAAATCCTGCCATAACCTTGGAAGACGTTATATATTTTTAAATAAAAGCAACTTTTCAAGAAAAAAAATATAAAGACAAATTACAAAATGAAAAGCACAGAAACTCAAGACCTGTGGTGATGACTGAATTGCTCTTCAGGTCTTACTAACACAATCAATGCGTGTTCTATGCCAGATCTGATCAATAACATTTTTCTTTCAACTGGCCTAATCAACATTTCTTGTTGTCTTAGTTACTGAGAAATAACAGAAAAAAATAAAACCATCTAAAATAATGTATTTGTCACACATTGTGGGGTAGTGTTGAGTTGCACAGTCACAACTCTCTGGAATGGCACACCCACCCACATATGCTAACACCATGATGTTAGACTGACATCCATACTAGTGCAAGCATGTTTCTTGGATAATGCAGCGAAGCAACGGCAGTAGGCAAGTGTCACCCTGGCATATATAGTTGTTTAAACATCTTGAGACAGAAAACAAATGTACACACTGTTTTTTACTAATCAATTCAGTCTCTGAGACAGTTCTACCATTGGGGCAGATTTGATGAAAGCACACACTAAGGACATCTAACAGGGGCGTTCTGCCTCCGAGGCAGATCTCCCACTCCAAGGTTAAGTTTTCTTTGAAATCTATTATTTTATAAGTGGTCGGATTCTGTGCTTCATGAAAAGACTGCAACCACGGTACAGTGATAATGTAACTGCTGTAAACCTATAGTTCTGGATGCAAATCCTACCTCTTTTTTAATATATTTTTTTAAATATAATTTTAATACATATAATGTATGCATTTTCTATGCAATGAAAGTGTATTCTGAACCTTTTTTTTTTACATTGAAAGGCAATGCTCCCCCCCCCCCCCAAACAGCTATATAATGAAAAATAAATGGGTTTAATTACAAATCTGTATTTTCTTCTTTTCAAAATGTAGAGCTCCCAATTATTTTAGCCCTCATGATAGCAATTCCCTACAACAGTTCAGGAACCCTGAATATTAACTGGGCACCTTCCGATCCCACGGCCAAGCCAATAGCCTCTTTACATGTAGGAATCTGAGAGTAGAGGTCAACGAACTAGCAGCCTCTGGTGGACAAAAGCCAGACTTGCCAATTCTAATGTTGAATAATTATAAAAGCTATGTTTAAATTCATACATTTTTAATCATCATAAATACATTTTAATGTACATTAGAAAACATGCAAGCAGGAAAAAAAGCCAAACAAAACAAGAAGGTTCCGCCAATGTGTGCACTTAGCTTTATTGACGACACTTGTAGGAATTTACTTTATATGTCTGATCTTGTTTTATTTGTTTCCAAAGCAGGGTTACATATTCCCACATTTCAATAAAACAAATGTATGTGAATGGTTACATTTAAACACAGTACAGTACAGGGCAGATGGTTTATCCCAATGAGTATTGCAATACATGTTGGTTTGTAATTTGCAGCTACTGTACAGTATGTACTATGCAAATAGCATATGAAATCAAAATGATTGATAACCAACTCATTACCTGACACATGGTTTTAGCCCAAGAGTGGTGATATTTTAATTCATATGTCAAATTAGGTCTTGTCGATAGGTTACTCAAGTGAGGGCATACAGAATAATTAGTACAACAGTACTGTAAAATGAAAAAAAAAAGGTTCTGTTTTGTTGAGATATTATACATCTGGAAGGCACAGACTAAAAGGAATTTGATGCAATTGTTATAGACTACCTCGAGAGGTTTCTGTACATTACTAGCATTTTCAAGATCACATCTATAATCTAAACCAGGTCGCTTCAGGTAATTAATAACTTGCAGTCTTCTTCTGCAGCCATGTGTTTGGATTGAGTGAATTACTGCTAATATATACACACTCAACATATTCTTAACCTTGGCACCTGGACATCACACTTAAAGCAGCTATTGAATAGAAAAGTGAGTTTTTGGCAACACTTTATAGTATGGTTAGTGTCTCTTATGAATTGTGGTTTGGATTATGGTTGTGATTGGATCTCATAGGAGTCTGTGACAGAGAGTGAATGAATCCTAGTCAACAATCTCCCCCCGACCTGGGAGGACACGGTATAACAGGAACAGTGTGCCCCAGACTGGATGGTTTGACAGCTCATTCCAGGGTCAGTTGGAAGTTGTCCATCCAGAAAGGGGGCGGAGCCACAATACCAGAAGTCATGGCCTTAATGCGGTAGTGTCAGTCACGGATTGGAGGTTACGTGATTGGACTCGCCACCGAAGGAAGCGTAACTAAAGGGATTTCAGGGGATGTGGCCGAGCAATCTGTTCCTTTGTTATGGTTACGGATGGACCTGTAAAAGGAGTACAGAAAAGTATTTTGTTTGTGTCTATAACTGTTTTTTTGTAATTATTAGATGGCTAAACACCCAGGAGCTGTCGCTGTCAAGCCAGCATTAACCCCAGATTACAACTACTGCAGCAGTCACTAACCACTGTGTATTCACCACTAGCACGGGAGCACCATGAAAGCACGTGGAGCCGTTTCTGGACATTGCTTTTGTTTAGTGTTATTTCGGGACTGAAACCCAGTTTTATTTCACTGTGCAAACTACACATTGGTGTGCATTTGCCAGTTCTATTATTGAACGGTGTAAAACCGTGAAAAAGAAAAAGAAAATAACAGTTTGCACCGTCTGTCTGTGTGTTGTTGTTGTTGGAGAACTGCATCACCTCTACACCTGCGCATTACAATCCACTTTACCACAGTCATACAGCACTCAGGTACTGTTTGCATTGGAACAGTACATGTGCATAATTCATGTAGCCTAAACATTTATTATTCAACGTTTTGATGAAGCACATTGTTTTAACTGTTTTCTTGGTTTCTATATCATTCTCCAGTTCAGAAGCTTTACCATACCACATGTTTACTATGTAATGCCCTACTTATGGAACATTTTGTAATCACTCTAGTAATCACTCTAGTAATGTATAGCTTAACCAACATGGGTTAGTCTATTTCCGGTGACATATCCAGAAGGTTTTTGTAGTTGTATTTTTTTTTTTGCTCTTTTTCGTGTGCTCCTTTTACTGCTTTGAATTGCAATTCTTTTCTAGATGTCACCATAATCATGCTAACTATTTTCCACAGCACAATTTTATGTTTGTCATTATTTTATTTTCAGCCCAAAGTTCGGTATTACAGAATGTCACCAGAAAGATTACTGTATCTCTAAGAAGTACTTTATTGTTTTAACACATCCTTAATATAATCCCAGCCAACATTTCCCAGTGATGCATGTATGTGCCGTCAGATTCACAATGAGGGCTGTCTCTGTGTGAATGGGGTCAGATAATGGTAACGTGGTCAGGTGGTTATTGTATTGACATTCCTTTTTGCTCCTAGGAGGGACCAACGAAGAGCTTCCACCATGGGTTCATTGCAGTCTTGATTTGTATGCAATTACGTTTGGTGGGGGTGCACAACAAAAAATCAATAGCAGGAGAGAAATGCACCCGGAATAACTAACTGCAGACCTCACCAGTAAGATCATCCAGAGCTATCCCATGAAACACCTTTATGGTGCCAACATCCATTCTTGGGAGCTGTGGTAATTAGGGAAAGGGGTTGGATGTTCAAGAGGTGTGTGTGTGTGCGCATGTGTGCCTGCGTGTGTTTGTGCATGCATGCAGGGGGTGGCCTATAGCACATTTTAGTGCCTGTTGCAAAAGGCTGTAATTAGTATGGATGTGTTGTTGCTCAGAATCCAGTGACTGTACAGTCAGTGTTGATTAATAAATAAATGGACTAACCACATGAACAGAGTAGTTGGTATTTGTCCAGCTGTAAATAAGCTTTCATGTTGCATTTATTTTACTTATATGCTGACAAGATCGACTTTTGCAGCATGCAATTAATTTCCTGTTTATATTAATTAAAATGTATTGATTTCCATACCCTTGCATTATCAGCTATTTACCCACAACTCTTGAATTTGACTTGTGAATATATGCAAGGTATTCACAAGCAAGCAGAGTTGCATAAAAGTTGCATTCATTTGAATATATAACCCTAAATCCCTAATTCATATGTAAATATACTGGGTGTTCTGATTAGTTATTAACTCTGTTACTCAGAAAGGAAGATCCATGGTCATGCCCAAAAGCTACAACCTCTGATACCAAACCAAATTCAGAATTTCAGACTGCCTCTATTCTAAATGAATACAATTGGCTGCCTACTTGTGACAGGGCAGAAGCTGTGCACATGGATATTATGTGTATTGTATTTGAGATAAATTGTTGTAAATATAGATTTGGGTAAATAGATTCATTGAATTATTTAATTGTGATGACACTCTGTTTGGGATCGCTACCTGTCTGTATGGATCAGCAGTTGAAAGCAATCAGGTGTTCCAGCAGGCAGGTGGGCTTGTCTCAGCGGATCGTCAGTATAAAAACATAGTGATCACTGTGATCGGGGCTGCTGCAAGGCCTGCTACTATTAACTCTGTTGACAGAACTCAAATAGCTCAGCAACTTTTGTTGCCAGTTTTTAATTCTGGAGATTTATCATTGTGCAATATGATCTACTTTTAAATAGGTGCCAACTTATTTAAGTGTTTATTGTCATGATAGAGTTCTGTGACCAGGCTGGCTTATGTGGTGACGTCAGGCCAGGAAATAAATGAAAAATAGAGAAATAATTGGAAACAGAAAGGTTAACTTTCAGTTCTTCCATTTTCAACTCTCAAATAATGGAAAACAATCTGGTTACAAATTAAATAACAAATGCTGCTGACCAAGAAACCAACAGAGAGTGGGAGCAAAAAAAGCAGCTGTGTATACTATACATATTGTAAAAACCCAGGCGAGGGCATCATTGTATGCCCTGTTTGTTTGTCTTGTCTCCATTGTTGCATGTATTGGAAGGGAACGGATCATGCCGTTAGACTGAGGGAAGGGAGAGAGTGGGTGTATGTGTGTGTTTATAGGTGTGGGGGTTGTCGTCTGCTGCTGAAGGATTCATCAGTCAGGAGCCGGAGGGTTGCAGGAGATTGATCTGACCGGTTGATCCACCATCCCCTCACATTCCCCTACTCCTGAGGATAAATTAATATATAATATATATATAGATATATATATATATCTAACATTAATATATAAAATATATATATATATATATATATTATTGGTTGTTGTGTCATACAACAAGTTATACAGTATAAAGTGACCCTCTCTAGGCTCATTAAGATGTTGGTTGGAGAAAGAGAGAGACTCATAGAGACAGAGTGCCAAACAGACGATTGCTACTAAGTTTGTGAAGTGATTACAAAGGTACTCGTTCCTTTTGTATTTAATTTTTGTGAATCTTTTGTTTTGGCCTGCGTGCCCTTTTGTTTATGTTTTGTAAAAGTGTTTATTTATTTATTATTTAAATAACTTACCGCTGTGGCCGTTTCAGCCCCATGACCTTGGTTGTTTGTGTGCTGCTTCCTGGATGCTGATCTTACTATCCACGCCATTCAAAAGCCATCTTGATCACAATTACAAATATATGTCTCTTTTTTTTGTTAACTAGATGCCTACCTACTCGAAATCAGTTCCTCCAGTAAACAGCATTATTGCAGAGTCCTAAACAAAGGTCTGTATTATGTCTTAGCACCTCTCACAGCCGCTGGCACAGAATTTTTTTTTCCTCCTTATTCTAGAGTTGAAAACAAACATGAGTAGAAAAGACAATGAGCAGTTTTTTGTCATTCAAAAGTCAAAAAATGAACAACGATAAACAAACTGGTTAGTTGTTCTTTTTTCAATTTTCAGAAGCAAAAAAAGAAAAATGATTTGTCACGTTCATGCCTTAAGGGTAAGCAAAGGAGGGTTACAGCTCCTGATTGGTTATACATTCGTGCTCTGTGCTATATAATACATCTATTTTTCAAGCAGAGAATAGTGCTTCCCCTTGTCCTGAAGAGTAACTGATTCAGTGAGGTCAGGTCAAGTAGGTAAGAAAGTTTGACTCTAGTATTTATTTCTGCTGACAGCTGCCAACTCATCTTAATTGACGTCACTGTATCCGCTCATCCTATGTGGTTACAATGTGTTGAAAGCTGATATACCTGCATTCCTGAAATCATCCTAAAAATACATATAATGTGTTAAATAAAAATGCATAAATACGTTAGCTTGGTGTATATGACTAATATGTTTTTCAACGCCTTCACAAGAGTAATTATTTTTGCAACATGACACTTCTAAATGTTTCTAATTACTTTTTAATCCTATTTTAGTTAACCATCACGACTTGATCATTGCACCAGGACAGTTAGCAAAAACTATGTTATGTGGTAATTCTCAGAAAAACATCACCAGACCGCAACAGTAAGGTTGTTATGTTGTAAGTCCATAAAACCATTGTTTTAGCTAACAGAAAGTTCATTATGTTGTCATTTTTTAACAAAACATCATATTGGTTAGCGGAAGGTTTGTTATGGTGTAATTGTTGAGCAAAACCTTACCCGATCAGTTCACAAAAAGTTAAATATGTGGTAATTCTAAGAAAAAGCTGTTATTTGGAGGAAACGTAGGCCTCTCTTCGAGTCAAGCTGGACTACATCTTTTTCTGTCTGCTCCCTACATTTCATTCATTCTGTGATTTTGACTCCTGCCCATTCTGCCCAATTTTTGCACTGAAGACAAAATACCCTCATTTCATTTCTTTAACAAATTTCTTCAATAACAAATTTAGTGAAAGCCTACTTTGGAGATTTGCAATTTAGTTTTCCAACTTCAGAATTCAGCACTACATGGCGATACCTAGAGGTTGGAATAATGGCAGGATGCACCATTTCTCCACTGGCTTTTACCATGGCAATGAAAGTAATCATTAGGGCATCAAAATGGGTAGTAGGAGGAGAGAGCTTGGCTTCTGGAATGCGACTACCACCAATTCGAGCATACATGGATGACATGACAACCATGACTACAATAGTAGCCTGCACTAATCGGTTATTGGGCAAATTAACCAATAACATTGAATGGGCAGGAATGCAGTTCAAGCCCACTAAATCAAGGAGCATCTCTATAATTAAAGGCAAAGTAGTAGATAAAACATTCTTCATTAATGGTGAGGCAATACCAACAGTCTCTGAGAAGCCAGTGAAGAGTCTTGGGAGATGGTACGACGGGGATCTAAAGGACACAGTTCGTGTGGGAGAAGTTAGACAACAAGCAGTGGAAGGGTTGAAGAGCATAGACAGCTGCGCTCTACCAGGCAAACTAAAACTCTGGTGCTTTCAGTGTGGTCTACTGACAAGGTTGCTGTGGCCACTGACTGTGTACGAGGTTTCTTTGACAGCAGTAGAGAAGCTAGAAGCTTTAATCAGTTCATACATCAGGAAATGGTTGGGAGTTCCACGCTGCCTCAGCAGAGTGGGACTTTATGGTAAAGGAATACTGCAACTACCAGTCTCCGCTCTAACCGAGGAATTTAAGTGCGCCAAGGACAGACTGTAAATGACATTAGTAGCGTCACGTGACAAATGCGTATTAGAGGCAGCACCTGTGTTTAAAACTGGAAGAAAGTGGGCGGCAAAGAAATGTGGAAGATGCAAAGGCTGCCCTTCGAATTGGTGATATCATGGGGCAAGTTCAGCATGGAAGAGGGGGTCTTGGTCTCAGTTCAGCTCCTCCTACATGGCACAAGGCAGCCCCAGCTCAAAAGAGGAAGCTGGTAGTCAACGAAGTGCAAAAGCAGGAGGAAAGGATGAGGTGTATAAAGGCCATTTCCCAGGCCAAGCAGGGAGAATGGATGAGACGGGAAAGTGTGGAACATCGCAAGATTGGCTGGCAAGACCTATGGTCAATGGAACAGAGCAGGATCAGTTTCCTCATCAGATCAGCATATGATGTTCTCCAATCACCACAGAACCTAAACCTCTGGGTAGGAGAGGATCCCTCATGTCCTTTGTGTTCATCACCTGCAACATTAAGGCACATTTTGACAAGATGTAAGGTGGGTTTACTTGGCGCCATGACCAGGTGCTGCGATGTTTGTCCTTAGCAATGGAAGACAAGTGTAACCTGACCAATAAGTTGCCACCTGTTCCATCAAAACATTATACATAAAAGACAACATTCCTCCGCCCAGGAGAGCAACCACCAAGAAAAGGTGTTAAAACCAATCCTCGCCCAGGACAACTGGAAGATGCTAGAGACTGGAAAATGCTGGCAGATGTTGGTCAATGGCTTATTTTTCCACCTGAGATTGCCACCACTAACCTTTGACCAGATATTGTCTTGTTTTCTGGATCAGCATGCCTTGTTCACCTGGTAGAGTTAACAGTGCAATGGGAGGATGCTGTGGATGAGGCGTACGAGAGGAAGAAACTGCGATATGCTCAACTAGCCACTGAAGCGGAACAGCGAGGATGGAGAGTCCGGGTTTACCCAGTGGAGGTGGGTTGTCAAGGATTTGTGGCACATTCTACAACCGTGTTTCTCAGAGACGTCGGATTCAGTGGCCAATAGTTGCGTCACACAGTGAAGAACTTATCTGAAGCAGCAGAGAGGAGCAGCAACTGGCTGTGGTTGAGACGGAAAGATTCTGGCTGGGGATCTCAAGCACAATAGAAAGAAAGAAACGCTGATGTACAGGAAGTAAGCTGGGCTGAGTTGAGTGGGGGACGGAGGGGGGTGATGCTGGGATGCCAGAATCACCATCGAGCCCTCTTGAAGAGGATGGACGGTGCCCACTTGAAGACCCCAGAGATGTACCCTACTTAGCTCAATCCAGACGGTTGTCATGCTGATGCGCTGGGGAGGCCGCACTGTGGTTGATCCCCGGAGCCAGCATTGCAGCTGTTGTGTGTGCTGATGCGCCAGGGAGGCAAATAAGCTGATCCCTGGAGCCAGCATTACACTTCAGCTATTAACACCAGACAGAAGGATATCTACATCATTATATGGAAAGAAATGCAAATGGATGGAGACACATATGGATCACATTAGTTTACTGTAAAGCTACGTCTTAGTTGGTGCTTATCTTGGCGAGAGCAGAGTTCAAATCAGCATGAAGTTTTAACATCTACTCTCGTGTAATGGAAATCATTAGGAATATGGATCAATTTTCCTGAGCTAATTCTACGCATTGTGGCAGGATGGCTTCGTGGGTGACATCACAGACCAGGAAATACAGGCAAACACAAGAATTCAGGGGTGACTCACCAATGAGCTCTTAAATGAAATAAAGTTTCAATAATAAACAAAACGACTCGATGGCCAAACACACAAACAGTTTAAACAAACCTCACACTAAACAAAACAAGTATCGACTTGGTCTTAACCCAGCATGCGTAGTAAATGTTTTTAAAGCCTTTATCTCCTTCGCTTTGTCCTTCGTTCTCTATTCAACCCTCTCTCCCTTTTGTGAGCGGCTATGTGCTTCTATAAACATGGCCATCTCCAAATTACGAATTAATTCATTTGGAGATGGCCACATTACGCACGTGTTTATTAGGATTGGGAGTTTTAACCCCATCCATGCTGCAAAAAAACAGTAAACCATTCCTTTAAATAACCACAAAACAATCCATTTAAGTCATAATAATATACACATAACACAGGGGTGGGCATACCCCATCACAGGCATGTTCCCATTTAGGAAAACAGGCTTTACAATCTCCCTTAGAGTTTCCCCTTATTTTCTGACATCTGTCACAGTTACAATCGATCCTGCCTGAACACCTGTGCCTATTTTATATATTTTCCATCCGACCAGACCTAAGGACCTAGCTTCGTGACAATTTGAACAGTTAGCCTAGGGGTAAAAGGGGAAATGCCTTTCCCATTCCAGTGGCATTTGTTATTTAATTTGTAACCAGTTTGTTTTCTATTATTTAAAATGGGAAAAGTGAAAATTAACCATTCTGCTTACCATTATTCAAAACTTGAAAAATGAAAAAGGATTTTCGTTATTTAAAGCATTGGAAAAAGAAAACAAAAATGTTCATTTTACTTGGATCCAACTTCGGCCTCCCTTCTATGATAGTGTAAATCTGCGTCAGTGATAATATAATTATTTTCTGTACTGTACTGTTAGTTTCATATCATCATGCACAATGAGCACTGCCAGTAAAGGGATATATTAGGGCCTGAATTATGTTCTTGGCATAGGCCAGGGGTGGGGAATCCCCGGCCCGTTGCTTAATTTCACCTGTCCCACAGCACACATTTGTAAAAATATGACAATGTCACTTAAAAAAAAAATAATGCAAAGATAGTGCATGCAGTCTGTATTTTCACTGTTTCAGGGTTAGCGGTGGGGTTGTAGATAGGTTAGACATGTGGCAACAGATTTTGAATTTTAGAACATCATGCACATGACGTGGTTGCTAGGTAGTGTAATTTCCTGACACCGGCCGTGCTGCACGTTCCATATGCACGATACTGTTTTCTGTGCTCTTCCTACTACAGTCTACTTCTTTCGTTATTTCATTTTTATTTTTTTTTGTGGAAGTGAAATGCAACCCAGTGTGCCTGATTTGCAGTGACGCTGTTTCTGTCATGAAAAAAAATCAAACCTAGAATGGCACTACAACACAAAGCACATCAATTATGAAGAATGTCTTGCCGGCAAAATTAAATCATTTAAAAAGATTTTGAATGCGCAGCAAGCTGTTTTTACAAGACCAAGAAAAGAGCTGGACAGCGTTGTGCAAGCAAGCAATGCGGTGAGTGAACTTACTGCAAAAAAACTTAAGCCTCATACAGAAGGTGAGTTTGTAAAGGAGTGCATAGTTGCAACCGCTACTTTATTGGTGCCTGAGAAACTTAAATTATTTATTAAGTGTCAGATCGAATTCAAGATATCGCTCAGAATACTGAAATGTCTCTGAAAGACTATGCAACTGAATTTGAGTTCTATTCCACTGGCTATTGATGAGACAACAGACTCAACAAATATAGCCCATCTGTCTATTTTATTGTGTGGAATCACACAAGGTTTTGAGACTCAAGAGGATTTGTTCTCTGTATTGCCAATTCATGGCACAACCATAGGGGAAGATCTTTTTGAGAAGGTTACGTTGGCAGTGCACCGGCTTCAATTACCATTTGAAAAATTGAGTGGGCTTGCTAGTGATGGTGCCTCAGCTATCGTTGGATCACAAAGTGGGCTTGTTTTCCTGATCAAGAAAGAAATGAATCGCCTCAGCATTGATACAAGTAAGTTGATTGCGTGTCACTGTATCATTCCAAGAGAATCTGTGAGCACAGTCCATGCGACTGAACAATGTTATGTCTGCAGTAGTATTAAGTATTAACTTTATTAAAAGTAGAGGATTAAGTAGCCACCAATTTAAAGAGCTATTGAAAGACCTTGAATCAGAATCTGGTGATTTAGTTTATTATTGTGAAGTGTGATGGCTGAGCTGAGGGAGTATGCTAAATCGGTCTCATGAACTGAGGGAAGAAGTGAAGCTTTTCATGGCGATGAAGGGTAAACCTGTGGTCGAGTTGAGTTACCCTGAGTGACTGTGTGACCTGGCATTCATGGTTGACGTAACTCAATACCTTCAAGGCCCTAACCAGCTTCTTACCATCCTGCTTTTAAACATAAAATAATTTGAAGCAAAGCTAAAGATGTGGGAAATGCAATTGAAAAAAGGCAACACGTGCATTTTCCAACATTTCAGGGACAAAACCAACATCAGCAGTGGAGTATGTCAAATTTACTTAATTTAGTGAGCGATTTCAAGAACTAATATCGAAGGAACATGAATGAAATATTTTTGCTACTCCTTTCAATGTTGAAGCTGTCAATGTGCCTGAAGAGCAGCGGTATAAACTCCATGGTTAAACACAACAACCTGCCTCTGCTAGAACTCTACAAACTGTACATTTGTGGTAGTTTTGTTGTGAAACATGTGTTAATTTTAAAAATGCAAAAGGAATACTGGAGACTATTACTTATTGTTTTATTTTGTGGTTCCTGGTAGAGTTTTTACTGTATTTTGTTGCTATAGAGCATCATGCACATTGCGATTCCAAGCTGTGTATTTATTCAATTTCAGCACTTTTTTGCCCACATACAATTATCGATATTTTCTAAAACTGTCCCAAATTGCATCATGAATGAGAAAAAAAACAGGCAGTAATTGGGCCAGTTTACAATGAGATAGCACTTTGTCAAAATGCGCAATGCAAGTATTTTTAAAGAAAGGCACTATAACAAACTCAAAAATGTTGCTCCACTAGTGTCTCATTTTATGGTAATAGTGTAAGGTTACGGTCGTAGTTTTTATTGACACTGTTGTGTTTTAAAAACGGTTAGACGCTTAACCCTAACCAAGGCCGAAGCCAGGTGTGAGGCACCAGAGGCATGACCTTGGTTAAAATCATACAAATAATCATTTATTTACACTGTCTTACACGTAACACGTAGCTTAGCGGCAGTGCATGGGCAAGTGCCTCTGTGATTTTTCTTGGTTGGCTACTGCCCTGCTAACTTAACTGTTCTACTGCCAGCTTCCAATATCCCAGTTAAGTTACATTTTGAAAAAAATAAATCAGTTAAATACTGCAACTATTGCTGGATTAAACAAATAGCCATACAACTTGTTTTTATTTATTTATTTATCGTTTTAGAGTAGTGCTAGGGACATTAGACAATTCTTATGTCAGATTAATGAAACAAAATAGAAACAAATGTCATGTATTGCATGGGACTTACAAAAACAGCCAGGAGTAAGAGTGTAGTTTAACACAGCGTCCATCCGAATACATCTCACCAGATTTAAACCTCAAGTTAAGTGTGATACACGTCACAAGAACCCTTGTTTTCCACAAAGAATGATTACTTGATCAAATTTAAACCAATGAACATAAATTGCTAAATAAGCAGCACATTCCTGTAAATGTCAAAATATGCAGCAAAACTTTAAATGACATGTTTACACAGATATTCACGAATAAACTAAAACAAAAGGGGGTGGTATCTCGGCTTGATCTTGGCAAATTTGTCGGGTTGGCTCGCATTAACCAAAATATCGCTCAATCTCTCACACCAAGAAGTTGTATGCAGGTATGTTTTGATCCATTCATTTCATGTATAACAGTGCCTTATAATTTATTTCCAAATAAATGACAATTTAAGCAATATAACATTTAAAAACAGTAATTCTAAGTACATGTCAACCAGAACGTATCTAATAGTGTAGTGTATATCACCTTCAATATAATTTTCTGCTGATTCACTGTTAAAAAGAAAGCTTTGTTTTGGTGTTTAAATTATGTTCTGCAATGTAATACTATTAATGATTTAAATTATGCCTTATACACCCCGATCAAGCAAAGGACGAGCTGTAAACTTGTGCATAACCTGAACAATTTTTTATTTATTTATTTATTTATTTTTAAAAGAAAACCGGAATTTAAAGAATTTACAAGTATCTAAAATTGTAAATTTAAAGAATTTACAAGAATCTGAACAATTCATAGCACAGCCTTACACAAGAGCCGAAATCTCGTTTTCAAATCTGTTACCTTTTATTTAGAGCATTGTGACAGGGAGACCCTGTTGCTTGTTTTGGAGTGCATGTGTGCCTTTATGGAAGCAGCTGTGACACGCAACAGTAGATGCGTTGCTAAAGAATTCATTGAGCAGGTAGTCTTGCCAGCGTTGAGCTGATCAGGAGGTCTGGATTGGCAGGGGAGGCTGTTATCAACAACCTTGAACAGTTATAATTAGGGTATTTATATTAAACATTTGAACTACATTATAATCTCATATGAAGATTTACCTAGTAGTATTCTATTACATGTTATTATAATAAAGTGTTACTTCTTGTTAAAAATTGCCAAAACCTTTAATAGATTTACAGACTTTTATAAATGGATCATTACATGTGTAACCTATATTTGTTTTGTTCTTTATAGAAAAGTATAACTATATCTTCAGGATGTCATCTAAGCATGATTCTGTTTGTGTTTGATAAGCATTCCTACTGATTGTAACATATATATATATATATATATATATATATATATATATATATATATATATATATATATATATATATATATACACACACACACACACACACACAGTGCCTTGCAAAAGTATTCAGATCCCTGACCAATTCTCTTATACTACCAGTGATCACAGTTGGATCAATAATCAGGAAGTGGAAGCTGCATCACACCACCCAGGCACTGCCAAGAAAAGGCCGTCCCTCAAAACTCAGCGTTCAAACAAGAAGGAGACTTGTGAGAGAAGCCACAGAGAGGCCATCAATCACTTTGAAGGAGATATAGAGTTCAGTGGCTGGGAGTGGAGTAATGGTGCACCAGTCAGCCATATCATGAGCTCTGCATAACACTGGCCTGTATAGGAGGGTGGCAAGAATGAAGCCGTTACTCAAAAAGTACCATCTGAAAGCATGTCTGGAGTTTGCCAGAAAGCATGAGAGTGACCCAGCTGCGATGTGGGAAAAGGTTTTGTGGTCAGATGAGACCAAGATAGAGCTTTTTGGCCAAAACTCAAAGCGCTATGTGTGGCGCAAACCTAACACTGCCCATGCCTCAAGACACATCATCCCTACAGTGAAGTATGGTGGTGGCAGCAGCATGCTGTGAGGATACTTCTCATCAGCAGGGATTGGGTATCTTGTTACAATTGAAGGAAGAATGGATGGAGCAAAATACAGGAAAATACTGCAAGAGAATCTGCTTCAGTCCGCTAAAAAACTGAAGCTTGGGAGGAAATTCACCTTTCAGCAGGACAATGATCCCAAGCACAAGGCCAAAGCAACATTGGAGTGGCTCAAGAACAAAAAAGGTGAATGTCCTACAGTGGCCCAGTCAAAGTCCTGATCTCAATCCCATTGAGAATCTGTGGAACTATTTGAAAATTGCAGTCCACAAGCGTCGTCCAACCAATCTGAACAACATGGAGCAAATCTGCCAAGAAGAATGGGCCAAAATCACTCGGACACTGTGTGCAAAGCTGGTACATACTTACCCCAAAAGAATTAAAGCTGGTATTGCAGCGAAAGGTGGCTCTACCAAATATTAATGTGTGGGGGTTGAACACTTATGCAAGCAAGATATTTCAGTTTTTTATTTTTCTTAAAAATATTTCCCAACATAAAACCAATGTCACCTTACAATAATTGATTCTGAGTTTCAGTGTTTAAAAAGAAAATATCAAACAGAACAAAATTTCAGTGTACCATTTGTAATTCAGTAATATGAGAGAATTGGTCAGGGGTCGGAGTACTTTTGCAAGGCACTGTATATATATATATAATTTTTTATATCCGGATGGATGATCACGGATTTGGTGTTCAATATTTTAATTGTATTTTCATTCTCAATGTTTAAACATGTGGGACACTCTTTGTGTTAATCTTTTCCACTGCTGCAGTCTACCTTTTAGCATAAACAAATCTATGAACTTGAACCAAGGTTTGCGTGAGAAAGTGTATATGTGTGATGGTGCCATGTACTCACAACACACCATTCACCAGTAATAACATAAGGGCTCCTTTGAACTATTAGGCAATCTACACCCTCTGTCTTTTATGATTGGCAAGCAATACAGAAACCTGTTTTTAAACTGGCTAACCTCTTTGTGAAAATTGGGTAACAACAGAACCAGTGGCATACTACCATGCATTTTAACTGGTTTCTATATTTTAGCAAGTTTTATAACTCAGGATCATATTATATATATATATATATTTTAAAGGGATACACAGATAACAGAATATTAAAAACGTAAGGTATTGTACATTAACCCTTTAATGTATTACATCTTAATTTAATGGTGCATTTCGCTTATTAAAGTGTCACACACACACACACATAAACACACAATCATTTAGTTACAAAACCTACATCAGTTTGCTGTTTAGGTTATTCAGTAAATTGGATACCTTAACTGCTCTGTTTATCCTTTATAGGAAGATTAGCTGAGCTGTTTTTTTGTTTTACCAAATCTCCTCCAGGATTCATAAACTTGATTCATGCAGTTCTTTAACAGGACTGTGTTTAATGAAAAGCATAAACACCTTGTAAAACTAATAAACAAGCTAAAACCAGACCTGTTTACTTCAACTTCAATAAGATTCCAGGTTCGGCTTTTAGGACAGAAAAGGAAATGCTCCTGATTTAAAAGCACAACGTAAGTCCTGAGAATGTGCATATGTGAACATATGCTTATTACAGAGTGCAATTACCAGATTATTATGGTATGCCATTTTAAACAAACCTCAACACTGAAAACTGAGATATCCAGCAACTGAGTGTGTTGACCTCAATAATGACAAGAAGTTTCCAGCTGAATATTGTATATATTTTGACTTGCCCAAGAAAAGTGAAACCAAATGTCCAAGTAATGTGTTTTTGTAAACCCTTTTTCTGCAGTGCTTTTAGTATACTTGTTCTTGCATTTTAGAGTGTATAAAGGATCATAAACCTACCAGTTAATTAGTGATATCACACACACATCACAAAAAAAAAAAAATAATACTTTTGATAATTTTTTACAACCAGACAGAAAGTATGGGGGATTTTTTTTCAAAGCATTTTTTCTATACTGTACTGTAATCTATTTTTTGAAAGGAGAAAAGTCCTCCACAGCAAAACCTTATCTAATTTGTCAGCAACCAGCCTAAGAGTCCAAAACTAAATTACAGACTGCAGTCAATTCTTTTTTAAAATATGACCCATTGTTTTTGTGAGCAAAAAACAACCTTTTCTAG
The DNA here is from genome assembly GCF_017654505.1 of Polyodon spathula. Taxonomy (NCBI): domain Eukaryota; kingdom Metazoa; phylum Chordata; class Actinopteri; order Acipenseriformes; family Polyodontidae; genus Polyodon; species Polyodon spathula. The sequence goes on from NC_054535.1 coordinate 67,553,156, forward strand.
TGTTTGCAGGTCAGAGGTTGAAGGAACCAAAAGGGTTGCTTTGCTGTCCGCATGCTTATACCATAGTGTTTAACATTAGGGTAGTAACTACCATAGGGTAGTAACATATTCATTATTTCCTAATATTATATTATATTAGACCTCAAAAAGCATGTAGCCCTGTTTCAACTAACATACAGCTACTGCATCATCTAGAATTTTAGGATTTAAAAAACTTTATCAACATAATTTGTATATTTTATTAAACATCATGTAATCAAAGAAACTACACAATTATATTGCATAAATCTAGTAGTCAGGGCTGGATTAAAAGACATGGGGCCCTACGCTAACCCATATTTTTGGGGCCCTATGCATATTATGGTGAATGGTGTTACTGGCATTGGGAACAGAGAGTGTAGTATGAGGAGAGCGGGGAACGGAACAAGCCAATTGCATATGGAACATGGGGTGCAGAGCACATTTCCAACCCGCTCTTTCATGGGACTGAGCAGAACTGAACAGTTCTATTTGTCTTAAATACATGCAAAAAAACAGTATTTACAGTATTTTCCATCATGCCTGTGCATGGTAACCATTCATTTTCCAGTTTCAAACCAAAATTAGGCACTTATTTTTGCAGACTTGAGAACTGCATAAAAAAAAGCTTTTATATTCAATGTGATTGCGTTGCATTTTATAATTCATTATGGAGGGAACATTTTTTATATATATTTTATATATATATTTTTGCCATATAAAAATGTTAGAAATATCATTAGTGTGTCCATCTGTCTGCGGTTGTTATATAGCCTATATTGTTCTTATACAGTTCTACAGTTATGCCCCAATACAGCGCAGACTCTAGGAGTATTTTTCTCTTTAATTTCTAAGAAGCTTTGGGCAGGTGTCTCCAGCATCCTGTTCCATTTGAAAACACAGAGCTGGATACTGCCAGCTAGGGTGGTTAACCCCTGCCAGATCCAATGGGACCTATTTCCTCCTGTCAGCTGACTCTTCAGGCTGTCAAGTTCTTTCCCTTGTCACTGGATACATCCAGATCTTCATCATTTCCATTACATGAGATTAGGAGTTAAAACTTCATGCTGATATTGGACTCAGCTCTTGCCAAGATAAGCACCAACTAAGACATACCCTCTTTTACTGTACACTAATGTGATCCATCTGCATTTCCTTTCATCTGATGATGTAGATTTTTACTGTGCTTGAGGTCCCCAACCAGAGCCAGTTGCTGCTCCTCTATACATCGCAACTCTTGACTACTGAATCCGATGTCTCTTAGAAAACGGGTTGCGAAGTGTGCCACAAGTCCTTGACAACCCATCTCCACTGGGTAAACCTGGATTCTCCATCCTCACTGTACCGCTTCAGCAGCTAGTTGAGCATCCTCCCATGGCACTGTTAATTACCAGGGGAACAAAGTGTGCTGATCCAGACCACAAGACAATATCAGTCGAAGGTTAGTGGTGGCAATTTCAGGTGGGAAAATAAGCCGTTGTCCAACATCTGTCTGCATTTTCCAGTCTCTAGCTGCTGATAATAATAATAAACTATCTTATATAGAGCCTTTAAAAGCAATCATCTCAAAGCACTTTACAAGACAAACACAAATCTTAGCAACAAAGAAATACAGAAGATAAAAAAATCACAAAAATGCTTTTCTAAAAAAGTCTTTAAGCTAGATTTAAAAGCACGCAAAAGTGTCTGAATCCTTGATTTCTTTAGGAATGTTGTTACAGAGTTTTGGGGCATAGCAACAAAAGGCCCTGTCACCCATGGAGTGTAGACAAGCAGGAGGAACACATAACAGTCCAGAATCAGTTGAAAGTTGCATGAGGGAGTGTAAACAGATAAAAGTACTGTGGTGCCAAACCATGCAGAGCCTTAAAAGGTAAGAAGAAGAATTTTAAAATCAACTTGAAACCTGACAAATGACACCACAGATCCTCTCCTACCCATAGATTAAGGTTCTGTAGTAATGGGAGATCATCATATATGTTGACCTGATGATGAAACTGATCCTTCTCTGTTCCACTGTCCATAGATCTCGGCAGCTGATTTTGTGTTGTTCCACACTCTCCCATCTCACCATTCTCCCTGCTTGGCTTAGGAAACTGCCTTTACGCACCTCATTGACTACTCTTCCAGGCTGTCCTTGCTTATGATATCACTGATATGAAGAGAAGCCATTGCATCTTTGTCACAAAGATGGCCGGAGTGGGTGGAGTCAGACCAGAGCCAGGAAATAAGCAACAGAGAGGTCTGGTTTGGTGGAGCTGAGCGAATGTTTTTGCTCAGCATTTAATACAGAACAGAAAATAAAAAGGTTGTACAAACAAACACAGGACATGGCACAGGTCGCCAAAACAAAAAGACAAACAAAACGGGCTAGACAGACAAACATGGTGAGCTTCTATTTAATGATTACTTTTGTTATTATTTCTACCTCCGTCTCCTATCCCGTTCTCCACTCACCGAACACCCAACCGCGAGTGGGTGAAAACATGTTACTTTTATGCAGCTGTACCAAGACTTGACTGCTAATCAATCATTCAATTGGAGTCTCGGTACAACTGCACATGAACTAATAAAGTGCAATTCCCCGTGCTCACATATTATTACTTTTTACTTGCACGTGAAGTGCTGTGCAATCCTCGTGCCTAAATACAAATATACATTTTAAACACTTGTGTTACACAGACCTGTTTATATCCCCTGTACCAATGACTATACACCAACATTAACACACAACACACAACATATAACAGAAAATATACACAGGGGCAGGCATTTTTTCACAATCTTCCACAGCTTCCTTTGCCACCCACTTTCCGCCAGTTTTCAACAGAGTTGCTGCTTCCATCGCACATTCGTCATGTGACTCTACATGTCAATTCCATTTGAACCTTGGCGCATATAAATTCCTTGGTTAGCGCCGAGACTGGCAGCTGCAGTATCCCTTTACCATACAGTCCCACTCTGCTGAGGCGGCATGGAACTCCTAACCATATCCTGATGTATGAACTGATTAACCCTTCCAGCTTCTCTACTGTTGTCAAGTAAACCTCATACACAGTGAGTGGCCACAGAAGTCTTAGCAGTACACCAAACTGAAAGAACCAGAGTTTAAGTTTGCCCGAAGCGCTGCTGTCTATGCTCTTCGACCCTTGCATTGCTTGTTAACTCACTTCTCCCACACAAACTGTGTCCTTTAGGTCCCCATCATACCATCTCCCAAGACTTTTCACAGGCTTCTCAGACACTGTTGGCATTACCTCACCGTTAATGTAGAACCTCTTATCCACTACTTTACCTTTGATTATAGAGATGCTACTTGACTAAGTGGGCTTGAATTGCACTTGTGCCCATTCAATGTTATTGATTAGGTTGCCCAATAACCGATCAGTGCAGGCTACTGTTGTAGTCATGATTGTCACATCATCCATGTATGCCCTAATTGGCGGCAGTCGCATTCCAGATGCCAAGCCCTCTCCTCCCACTACCCATTTTGACGCCCTAATAATTACTTCTATTGTCATGGTAAAAACCAGTGGATAAATGGTGCATCCTGCCATTATTCCAATTTCTAGACATTGCCATGTGGTGAATTCTGAAGTTGAAAAACAAAATTGCAAATCTCCGAAGTAGGCTTTCACTAAGTTTGTTATTGTCCTTGGTGCACTGAAAAAAATCAAATGCTGCCAAAAGCAGCTCATACACAGTGAGTAGCCATATGAATCATATGTAGTTTGAAATATGTGCGTGCACTGTACACATCGTAGGAACCTGTTAATTGCAAGATGATATTTCCTAGCTTTTACTTTATTTTCAATTTACGTTTTTTTTCAGTACCAATCAATAATAATGAGAAAGCGTCTTCGAATTGAATTAGATAACTTATCTGAGCACTTTATGCTGGCTTTTGTCTCTGCTGATCATAGCTTGGGCATGAGACTTGTTAAACTGCATTTATTGCCTTGTACCATACGACAGAAATCACATGCGAGTGATAATAATCAAATCTCACTGTTGTTAATGATCATTTTAATTAACATTCAAACATAGTGAGAAAATAACACAAAATGATGCAACACAGACATAAAAACAAACACTATGGACATAACTGTTCTTGTCAGCTGCACACATCCACATTTGAATTTCCTTCCCGCCTTTTTTTCTAAAATTCCAACCCCCAAATGAAAAAGGAAAGTTTCTAAAATTTAATAGAAGGCATACTGTGCACATTTTAGACAGGACAGGTTTTTAAATTTGCCCTAAAACTGAAATAAATGAATATATAAATTGAGCTTGACTCATAATTTTATCCTGCAGACTGATTCCTCTGATGTGGTAGGACTAGGGACAGATCTCTCGCAGGAGGTAGAGGGCCTGGGGCTTTGGTATTGTTTGTACATTACAGGAAGCTGCTTGCGTGAGAGACTCAGACACCAGGTATGCTGTAATCGAGAAAGAAAAGTCTGGCCATCTGTGGTAGTGCAGGTGAAGTGCAGGAGCAGTAATCCAATAACAAGCAGACAACAAAGTACGGGTGAAATGGTTTGTTTTATTTTGTAATCCAATGGTCTGTTGACCAAGCAGAAAATAACAAGGAGTTTGCAATACACAGCTATGTGTATTGCAATTGTAATGAAAAAAGGGTTACAGTCCTGTAAATAATAAGCACAGTACTAAACACACAAATAAACACAAACACACGATCACAAGTCCAAAGTGAGTGCTCTTAGTGCATGTGGTGAAGTACAAGACAGTACGTGCTATTTACTGGTGAACAAGTGTGAAACATTGCCTGGGTTTTAGTGCTGGCTGTGGGCAACAGCTCCGGATCGTGTTCGTCTACGTGAACAAATAACAATGAACAGCGACTCAGACAGACAGACAAAACAAACAAAACACTCATGGTTCTTTCTTATAAATACACAGGTCTTTTTCGGTTTCAGTGTAACCATAATAATGAACAGATTGCATAGCTACGTCCCCTCTTTATTCTGTCAACCTCTACCCCTTGATTAACTAGCACATCTGCTCCTCCAATCCGTGGATGCCATGCTGTTAATCTTCGGGGTCAATGGTTTAGTATACCGTAGCTTTGCCCCCTTTCTAGCTGGCCAACTTCGACCGAACCCTAGGAATAAATTGTCGGGCCAACTAGTCCAAGGAACTCTGTTCTCTTTACACAGCGCCCTCACAGGTTGGGGCGGATTTAAAAACTAAGAATCATTCGATCTCTGTCACACCGTCATAAAAGAACAAAATTTACTGAAAGCAAGCTTCTGTGTGCCTCTCTTCCTGTGTGTGTGCGGGCCCGTCCATTTGCATGAAGATGGTTCAATAACCCGGTCCTCATCCATTTGTCTAAGATGTTGAATCAGGGCCTTCTTTTGAGGTGATGCTCGATAAGCCCTACATCTCACTGGCATCTCATCTATTGTGTAAATGTTGTGGGTACACATTGTAGTCATCCCTAGTTGTGAGGTGCACACAGACGGCCACCCCTCCATGAGTTGCCGAAGATCCTGACGTAGCCCTATGACATTGGGATCCGCAACTGCTTCCTCATCCACCAGTGGCATAAAACCAGCAGTAGCCACCGTCTTCTTCTGGACAGCCATGTAGAACATAACAGATGGTGATTCAGACTTTTTCAATATTCCAGACTGCCCCCCACTCCACTTTAGGTAAAAATGGATAGAAACTATATCCCTTTGGTCCTTTAACTCCGTGTTTTCCTCTCATGTCAATTTTTGGGTATTTGTTTTACCTAAAAGGTCAAGGCCCAGTATCAAAGTGAAAGCCAGGTGTTCGTCAGCCATGATATAGGTGTCTATGACCCAAATCTCACCGTGAAAGTCATATGTGATCCAGGTCTTCCCCAGAGATGAGCGAGTCTGTCCATCAGCCAACACAAACGCTTGCTCGGCAAACAGCATCACAGAGTCACTGGGCTTTTGAATCTCTTTCCAGAGCTTGTTTCTAATCAGAGTAAAAGTGCAGCCAGTGTCTAGCAACGCAGGGATGTGCACATCTCTCACTTCAATCTTCACAACCAACAATGCAAGTACGGATTGACTAGGTGAGGTGGTTATAAACTGGCGGACATTTTGCACCACACTCACCTCTGCTGGTTTCCTTGAAGCCCCCTTCCTTTCTTTTCTGCGCTATCAGTGGAGGACTTGCTGTTTACCTTGGCCCAGTAATCCTTTTGCGTGTTCCAGTCTCTCTCTATCATGGTGCCAACCCGAACCAGTTCTGACACCGAAATCACTGTTCCCCGCAAACAGCTCGCTAGCTTTGGGTAGCAGCTATTCAGTATTCTTCGTACAATCGCTGTTTCAGAAATATCAGGCTTCCACCTGAGACACAGGGCGCGGCAAAATCTCTTATGCTCTCCCCTGGTGCTTGCACTCGGTCCAGTAATTTATCTTCCACCGTGGTTAGGAAATCCACTGGGAGAAAAGCCTTTAAGAAAGCACTTTTAAAATCCAGCCAAGTACAAATTCCTTGCCGCTCCGCCATCCACCAGCTTTTAGCAGAACCCTTTAAAACAGATGATAATGTGGCCATTATTTCATTATCAGCCAATGGTTGCAATGCTAAAAACTCACAGATCTACGTATCCCACAGCACCCATGTCTTCCTTCTCCCCTTCAAACTCTGGGAAGTTAATTTTTATAGGGAGTTTGGACTTAGAGTGAACACTTGATTTTTGAGGGACATCCACATTTTCCAGCACCAATCTAGAGGGCTCAGAGCTGTACCGTTGAGAACAAGGTGTTGTTAGAGTAACTTTGGAGGTGTTTATCATCTTCTCTAGTTTCTCCAGTGTATTGGCCCACTGTTTGTCTCGCCTATGAAGGCAGTCAACCACTTGCCTTGTCCAGCAGTGCCGCAGTGACTCCTCTCTATTAATGCTGCTATCTTGTGCTATTTTAAACTCTTCCCCCAAACTCCTAATCTGTTTTGTTATCTCCTCCACAGTGTTAGCCCATTCCTCAGACACTTGCCGATCAACAGCCAAAACTGGCTCTTCAATGTCAACGCCTTCAGGCTCCTCTGGCTCGCTAACATAAAGTTCACTCAATAAAGTAGTTAATTCCCCCACTGCTTCTCTTGGTTTTCGCCTAGTCACATGTTCAATAGATGATATGTCAAATAGTTCACCACCAGGCCCTAGCTCTCTAGCAGGAGTAGACAGGGTAACAGACATGTTTAAAACCTATGCCCATTAACAGCAGTGAATATGAATAAGACAAAAGTGACCTATACTTCAACAAACTCTTAGATAAACTCCTCTTTGAGGCTCCCAGTACGGGCCACCAATTCTGTAACAAAGTTGACTAATAATAGCAGTCAACTGCCACAGCGAAAATAATTATGGAAAGGGGGCCAAACAGAGGCTACCAGAAATACATTTATTGCTGCTGAGGAAATAGACGCAAGTTGTCTGAATAACATCTAATAGCACAGTTTTGGAAGGCAATAAATATCACCAGTAGTAAAAAATAAAGAAAGCACAGTTACAGTCCCAAACAAAAAAAAACAATAAAGGCAATATATAAAATCACCAAAAAAAAAAAAAAAACAATGTCCCAAAATCCTATGCAAACATCCCAAAAATAAATCACATGAATGGCCATTCAGAAAAAAAAACTGTAACCCAACAGAAAAGCAATTGCAAAAGATCTCACCCTGGCTGCTCTTGACCGGGACTGGTTCTGTGAATCTACAATGCAGTTGTTGTAAATCCTTTCAACAAAAAAAACTGGCAAAAACAAACAGAACCCCAAACAAAAAAAAGGTATGCAGGGAAAAACTGGTGGTCAAGAAAATGCAGCCTGCGCTGTTAGGACAGTTGACAAGAGAAAAACAAATACTATATTTTGCTAAATAATGGAAAAACAAAAAAAAAGTATAGTAACACAACAAAAAATCCTAACAAACAAAGGTGAGCAACAACCACACCCTAAAATCCTTCCTTCTCCTAACCCCCCTAAAAACAGGAAACAGGAACTCAAGGCCTTCCCTCCCATCAGGTGACTAGTGGAGGAAAAGAAGGAGCAAGAACAATTCATTACCGTAAAACCCCCAGTAAAAGGGTAATGAAAACAACACAGGTAAAACAAACCAATTGAATGGAAACATATAGATGCCCTGAGAAGCTCCAAAAATAAGAGACAGGAATAACTATGTAAGACAAACAAAAAAGGAGCTAATAATAAAAAAGAAAAGACATTGCCTGGCCAGGCTCTGCTATTCAGAATTATGAATAAACAAGTGATGCATTTCCTGCAACACTGTGAGTGGCTCCTGCCACAACTGGATATGTTCCTTTCAAACAGACCTGTATACTTGGTAGAAAATATTAAGTAGCTGTTATACACAGTATGTGTAAAAGCATGCAGAGAAAGGTCAGGCTGACTATCTCTTGGCAGACCCTTATAAGAGGTAGGCAACTCTTTGATTTAGGTGCCAGACCTTGGTAGCTAACTTTCTGGAAAAAGCTGCTGAGCTGAGTAAAAAAGGAAACACATACTGTGAAATATATGTATACATGTTCTGTTAGTGCAGAGGTTTAAAGTAGAAAAATAATAAAAATCTAGTAATGGAAAAACTAAAAAAACTTAGTGTAGAGGGTAACCGGTTAAAAGAGCAAACTTATAGTCAAGTCTTTTGTTTAAAGAAAGGAGTGATTTCAATTTAAAGACAGTCTCTGATTTAAAAGCAAGTATTCTAAAGTGATGAAAACAGAATAATTGAATCAACAATTTGAAGTCTTAGAACTGCTGCTATATTTCTGGGAGCTAAACACATGTATAGTTTAAATGACTAGGCAGTCATGTATCTTATTTGAAAGAAAAGTATGAAGACTTGATCTAAAAGGAGCCCTTGAGTTAAGTAAATCTTTTATTTAGATCACAGTAATGCAGCTATTAGAATGTCGCATTTAAAAGAAGCAAGACAATAAAATAAAAATAGTATAAAATGTAACTCTAACAGTAAACTTGCTAAAGGAACACAAACTAATATTGTAAGTTTGACCTGCTTATGGTACAGGCAGTGTTGAAAATGACTCATTGATTTTGGCTGATGAGTCTAGGTTTTTTGATGGTCACCGATTTAATAGCCAAGATCCTCTCTATAATGAGCGATCTCATTACTATTAACAAACGAAAATACCTTTTGGATAACAGAAGATAGGAGTTTATATTACAATAATCATTTTCTATATATAACAGAAATTAATTAGAACCTCGCATGAAGAGTTGGGAATGAAAAGCGTAGGCAGTGTTAATACGTTCAGTTAGATATTGGTTTGAAATAATGAGTACTGAAAAATGTTACGATAGTGTTTCATATTAATCAACCCTAAAATTAGCAAAAAGCAAAAGTTGTCTTAAAACCTGCTTTGACTGGATTTTTTTATGAACAGTGAAGAAGATCAGACATAGTTCAATCACTGTAGCACTATGGCATTCTGGTGTATTAATGCTACCCTGTATTTAGATATAAATAACTGGACCTTCCATTCAATGGAGTAAAATAATATTACCATTTCTAGGAGCAACTGTTATACTGAAGTAACTTAATTAGAATACATCTTATAATGCCTGTTGAAAGAATATAATAAACGTTTATTATAACAGAAGAATGGTGTTGACAATATTGTAAATATATTATTAAGACACGTTTGGAATAGTTTTAATTTAATTAAATCAATTTAAAAAATAGTTCAATTTCTCCAACTAAACAAAGTGTCTTTTAGACATTACAATATCAATTAAACCAAAGGATATACATGTTTAGTTTACATAAAGATTTTACTGCAGTAATAAAGAGGTACTTATTTGCAAAAAAAGCTGTAGAGTTTAAAAGTTAAATAAATCATTTTGGGGTCTCCAGTTTTTTGTAGATGATTGTCTCAGACACACAGTACAATTCTGGAAGGGCATTAGACCTTCAAAAGATAAAGCTTGGTCTTTGGCACCTCAAAGCAGGATTCGATGTTGGCTCATAAAAACGGGATTTGCCAGCCTTGAATGATAAGCAACGGAACTTTGAGAGTTTAGTTATAAAAATTATGATGTACGCTTTTTTGTATTATCTGAAAAGATACCAGTCCAGGTGTCTTTTGAATTGACCAAAAAGTTACTTCATGCGGTGAATTTAGAAAACTGCTTCCAGGGAGTTTCATGTTAATTAAAACACTAGCCTTGGCAAGTAAACAGGGTGTCTAAAACTTGCTTGTGCAGGTGAATTTTTAAAAACCGAGAGAGGTCAAGCTTTGTCCAAGTATGGTACAAGTTAATATAAGGCTATTATATTTAACATGTTTCATTATAGCTTAAATTTAAATGGAATAACTGAACTGACCACTGTATGCTTATTCAAAGGCTTGTGATAAACCCCTACAGTCTTTTCGTTCCATATTTTATTAACATATCTGTATATGAAGGTAAACTAAACTGAAAAGGTCATGAGCTATGTTACTCAGAAGGAATATAGTAGGCTCAGGTTACTATAATCAGACAGAAAGTTGATGTTAAATATATAAAACAACATATCTTTTTATACACATATAAACTTGTATCGTATTGCATTATATTGTAGCAGGGACCCTGTGAACTTTGTTTCACCTGACTTTTTGGAGAAAGGAGGGGTTAGGAAAAAGAGAGTGATGAAATCATATATCAGACAGGCTTGGCATGACCATGATCAATGACATTACATTGTGATTCATGAAGGGACACCTTCAGGAAGTTGCTGTATTTCACGTCAAGCAGTCTTTTCTCAAGAACAGACCTGTGCAAGAATAGGTGTTGGAACCTAAGCTAGTTTGTGCTTTTTGTTGGAGCAGGTTTGTGCTGTCAGTACAATTGACCCTTATTGTAAAGGCTGTCTGTTGAGATGCTGGTTAGCGTGACAACCGTACTAACATACTGCACTGTGCCTCTCTCTTTAAACTAACAACTGAACTCGGACCACCACTACACGACATTCGTTAGGTTTGTGTGGTAGCAGCATGGAGGCTGTGTTTTTGTTTGTGCTTTTAGAAGAAAGTCCAGTAAGTAATTGATTGAGAGCTTGTCAAGAGAAGTTATGCTCTTTTCTGCAAAGCCAGCGGAGATGCTGCTTTGCTTTTTCTGCACTGCTAAATACAGTGCTGATGATCTGCAGTACCATGACGGTAGAGCGAAACATTTGGGTGATCTTCCGACCATAAGGCTGGTGGGAATGACTTAAGTGGTCTCCAGATGACTGGATTAAAAATTGATGCATGTCTATATGCGTCTTTGTCAATGACTGAGACATTTCCTGGAGCGCCAAAACACACAGATGAGATGTTCGGTATTGGTGGAAAAATGAGTTGCGTCGCACTGTGGCGTTTGGGGACACAAATTGTTTCATGTTGTTTTATTTAAGTTGCAAAACTAAAACATTTTTTTTCGTATTTTTTTCTTTCAACAAAATGAATTACAACTGTACTTTGATTAAATAAAAAAGTATATTATATGTACGCACTATTTACTATTGTAATGAATTTACTAATCATCAATATTACAAAATCAACTTGGCTCACCAGGCAAATTATATATATATATATATATATATATATATATATATATATATATATATATATATATATATATATATATATATAGTGGTTTGCAAAAGTATTCAGACCCCTGACCAATTCTCTCATATTACTGAATTACAAATGGTACATTGAAATTTCGTTCTGTCTGATATTTTATTTTTAAACACTGAAACTCAGAATCAATTATTGTAAGGTGACATTGGTTTTATGTTGGGAAATATTTTTAAGAAAAATAAAAAAACTGAAATATCTTGCTTGCATAAGTATTCAACCCCTGTGCTGTGGAAGCTCCCAGTTTGCACCGATGAAAGAAATTGCCCTAACGAGGACACAATTACCTTACCATTTCACATTTTCTGGATAAAAACCCCACTGTTGAAGGACCATTGGTAAGGCTGTGAATCTGAAGGAAAATGAAGACCAAAGAGCATTCTACAGAAGTTAGAGGTAAAGTAATACAAATGCATAGATTAGGGAAAGGGTACAAAATAATATCCAAGTGTTTGGATATCCCAGTGAGCACAGTTGGATCAATAATCAGGAAGTGGAAGCTGCATCACACCACCCAGGCACTGCCAAGAAAAGGCTGTCCCTCAAAACTCAGCGCTCAAACAAGAAGGAGACTTGTGAGAGAAGCCACAGAGAGGCCAACAATCACTTTGAAGGAGCTACAGAGTTCAGTGGCTGGGAGTGGAGTAATGGTACACCAGTCAACCATATCAAGAGCTCTGCATAACACTGGCCTGTATGGGAGGGTGGCAAGAAAGAAGCCGTTACTCAAAAAGTACCATCTGAAAGCACGTCTGGAGTATGCCAGAAAGCATGAGAGTGACCCAGCTGCGATGTGGGAAAAGGTTTTGTGGTCAGATGAGACCAAGATAGAGCTTTTTGGTCAAAAGTCAAAGCGCTATGTGTGGCGCAAACCTAACACTGCCCATGCCTCAAGACACACCATCCCTACAGTGAAGTATGGTGGTGGCATCATCATGCTGTGGGGATGCTTCTCATCAGCAGGGACTGGGCATCTTGTTACAATTGAAGGAAGAATGGATGGAGCAAAATACAGGAAAATACTGCAAGGGAATCTGCTTCAGTCCGCTAAAAAACTGGATCTTGGGAGGAAATTTACCTTTCAGCAGGACAATGATCCCAAGCACAAGGCCAAAGCAACACTGGAGTGGCTCAAGAACAAAAAGGTGAATGTCCTACAGTGGCCCAGTCAAAGTCCTGATCTCAATCCCATTGAGAATCTGTGGCACTATTTAAAAATTGCGGCCCACAAGCGTCATCCAACCAACCTGAACAACCTGGAGCAAATCTGCCAAGAAGAATGGGCCAAAATCACTCGGACACTGTGTGCAAAGCTGGTACATACTTATCCCAAAAGACTTAAAGCTGTTATTGCAGCAAAAGGTGGCTCTTCCAAATATTAATGTGTGGGGGTTGAATACTTATGCAAGCAAGATATTTCAGTTTTTTATTTTTCTTAAAAATATTTCCCAACATAAAACCAATGTCACCTTACAATAATTGATTCTGAATTTCAGTGTTTAAAAATAAAATATCAAACAGAACGAAATTTCAGTGTACCATTTGTAATTCAGTATTATGAGAGAATTGATCAGGGGTCTGAATACTTTTGCAAGCCACTTTATATATAATGTTCTAGAATTTAGCAGTAGGCGTTTTTAGCTTTTTGCATTTTATAGCCTAAGAGCTAAATATTCATATTACTGTTTTGAAGTACTAATGCTGGTAAACCTGTAAAGCACTGGATCGCCAAGACTGCTTTTTACTTGGGATTTATGGTGGTCTACCCAACCAACCAATCCAAATAAAGCATTTAATAAACCAAAAAGAGCACTTGTACTGCTCTTGTTCGTTAAAACTTCAAATTAAATGAGTCTGTGTGTTTTTCTTGATTATTAAAAAAAGTCATCTGGATACCTTGGAAGCCCAGTGCACGAACACTACAGGAGTACGAAACATATTTATGTCCTCCTTGAACGTCTTCCATGAGTTTAAGAGTGTGCTATATATCAATAAAAAGAGTATGTGCGAAGTCTGACCCTACAAAGCATATGTAATTCAATATGTTAACGAAACATTATTCAACAGGTTTCATTCTGTTAGCAAAATGTTTTAATTCTATAGGGTGATGCAAAACCTTTGGCCATAGCTGAAGTTACAGCACACAGCACAGGGGTTAAAGGAGAAACACTGCAAAATATCACAAGCATGAGGATAATAAACACAATGATGTCACAGTGATGCACTCAATTCAGAGACTCCATATGTTTGGCTTTCTGGGGCTTGTGTGTGGGCCTGTGTGGATCATAAATAAGCATTACCTAAGGGGTTTCCTTTGGGTCAAAGTTGAATATCTGGGCATTGTAGAACATCTTATCTTGCTGTTATCTTGCTCTCCATACTTATTCAACATGACAGTTATTTGTACCGTTTCTGACAAACTGACAATAAGTTTGTTTTATACTAGTCCTGATGGAAATAAACAGGACTAATTTCACATTAGTATTAATTGAGATGATAAAAGACAACAGTGTACATAGTTCATTGTTACATTTACCATTTCTGCAATTATTACAAATTATATTATCTGTCTTTCTTTATACATGTGTGTGAGTGTGCGTGCGTGTGTGTGCGTCGGGTGAAATTCTTCCAATACCGGGACTTCTCTACTTTTCATCCAAAGCATGTGCATTCCATCCGCTCTTATACAGTCCACTAGCGTTCACTTAGACCGCAGTCTCATCACAGAAACTAAACAGTCATTACAACATTCTCGAAATGCATCAATGGATTAATATTGATCATAGTTCTTGTCAGCAAGATCACAAAGGAGAAGTTATTTGGCAGCTTTGGTGCCAATCATTATTAAACCAATCGGTCAGTTTCATCCGCCTATGGATTTATATGATTGGTCAATAACGTTATCAAAATCATGCATTTAATGGTTTTGATGTGCTCTGATGGGTAACATACCCTGATATCGACGACTCATTTTCTATTGAAGGCATGGAAATCAAAAGACAGTTGTTCATATAATAACAGCTGAAGTAAGTTTACTATTATGAAAAAACAATGACTATGATGGAATTTGTAAAATATAGCCATTTTCTGGTGCATGTGAAATAAAATCCATTTAAAAGTAAAGTATGTATGCCAATGTATTCTGAGAAAGGCTCTACAGAGAAAAATAATATATAATTATTTTCTTAATGTACACGATGAATTTAAAAACTAAGTTACTAATAAAAATTCTAGCATCCTTTGTCTATGCTAGCTACATAAAGTTTCCTTGTGTTAAACTAAATCCAATTGGTTAATTATTCACAGGAGTGCAAATTGTTTTGAAAATTGGTGCTAAACTGTTTTTTAAAGTTTAGCACCAAAGTGCTCTATTGTCAAACCCTGTCCTAATCAAGCCCCCCTCATAACTTTCCACACAACATAAACCTTGTCTCCTGTGTATGTGGATGAGTGTGGTTGGATCATGTGAATAGTCCAGACCCAATGAGAAACTATCTATGGTTGCTATGGAATACAAAAAAAATATTAAACCTGTCTTTTTAATGTTGCTGGCGCTGTATAAGAATCCATAGTGCCAAATGTGCATCCCTCATTCAGAAGTTAATTAATCCAGTCAGCGAGAGAAAAAATGTCAGTCATAGTCATTAATTATACAATAAATGTCTAGCTGGAATGTTTTCTTTGCAAGTGTGAAATATATTTACAATTACGAGAAGCTGAGCTGCTGTTACTACCGGTAATCACTACTGGTGCTCTCAATGTAAATTTTCTGAAAGCATTCGATTACGGTAAACCGTAATATTTTACTTCTCTAACTGAAAGCTGATGAATAAACATGTTGCATTTTTAAACAGTTTTATGCATTTCATAATGTAGTGGTAGAGTGGTACCATTTCTGCATTCATGCACTAGGGAAGGGAGACATGCTTACTTGTCTTTCAAAAGAAATGCTTTTGAAATACTCTTAGTCATAATTTGATGTAATACTACACTATCTATACATTTTCTATAGCTATATTAAAATAATGTTGTATTAGATTGGGAACATCTGCAAATAGCATTATATAAACCAGAGCTTTCAGTTTTATAACTATTTTAAATATTTTCTGTCCTGACTAGCAAACCTCCTGAAAAGACTATTCAAAACTGATTGCCAGAAAGTGTGTGCCATGATGAAAAATCAATTCAAGAAGGTGTACTGCATGGTTAACACTGACCTTAACAATGAAATGAAAAATGAAAGGTAGTTATTTAAACAGTTGTAGCAACACGTGGGAACATGTAACACTATATTTTTTGGAACCCTGCTACTTATTCTTTAAGTGTTATACATTGAAGTACATGACTGAGTGAGACATGCAAAGGGTTCAAAGTTTTCAGTATTTCAGCTTCTTTATTTATGGTGAATTGGTTATATTTTATCAGTTACTGTATATTTTAAGGCTTATTTCATATTTAAAAAAAAAAATAACATGTACCAAAATATATACATTGTATTTATTCATTGGCACTCAAATTGTCTACATTTTTTATATTTACATGTAGAAAAAAATGTTCACCAGTTTCTGGTCTGCTCAGCCCGGCTGCGCATATGAGTACCTGCACTTTTATTGTTGAAAATGTCACCCCTGGTGTGTGTAATAAATTGTAGTTTACCAGCTATTGAGGAAGAAGAAGGAATAGAACAGAAAGACGAAATGAGATGATTGAGGTCCAGAATGGCAATTATTTTATTTAGTAGACATGACTCTTGACAGCTGTACAATAAATCACACTGCTTACACACTGCTGCCGACTGCATACACACTGCTATCCGTTGCTTCCCATTGCCTCGAGGAACTCGCTGGCTACTCTTAAGTAGCCCTTAGGCCACCAATAAAACTTTAACAATGTAATACATTTACCCACTCATGGCCCCCGTCCCTTGTTTCAGTCCAGCTGCACCTCTCCATCCCCTGAATTCCTTGTATCCCGTGACAAGGGATCTATTGAGCCCAACTGTTGCAACCCCTGCAGACTCCAGCTCCAGTGAAAGCCACTAGGGAGCAATCCCAAGAAGTCGCCTTGCACCACCTCCCTGCACCTGCAGGGCTGATGTTACTGCTGGCAAGGTTGGACCACAACACGCAGCCCCAGCATCTTGGACTGCACCTTCCGTTACAATACTGTACTGGCCCATACTTTACATGTATGAGAGCATACTGGTGTTTAATTATTTATGCCTAGGCTTTGCCTATGTTAAATGCATTTCACTTATTGATTTTTCTGGTGTCTTCTTGAGCTACTTAAATTATAAAACATTTGACAATGGGGAATACCCCCCCCCCCCCTTTGTCTTTATCTATTTACAATATGGGATGATAATATGAGCCTTTAAGCTTCTTTGTTTCCATTTCCTTACTGTAGCATTTTGGATGTCTTCACTCATGAACAAAACCTCACAGATTTCGGAATTTCTTCATCTCTTTATTTTGAATTATTTATGGAGATTAAAAGTAAAAAACAAAAATGTTTCGATCTCAAATGTATGTCCTCAGGTGTTTAATATATTGCATAATCCAAGTGATATTTACACCCAAACAATACAAGTATTCAATTAAGTACAGCAATACAAAACAGCACATTTAATTAGTGATTAATTACAAACAAGTAGTTCTAATTAATATATTTCCTATCTAAACAATCATTAACAGGTTTTAAAACATTCCTTGATTTACCTCAAATGGACTACAAAAATTGTAGTTTATTACATTGGTGGGGGAAGAAGATGACAGCCTTCACGTTGGCTTCCCTGGTACATGGTAAAATACCACAAATGTCATTGTTTCAGCAACCGAACGTGTTAAAACAACCGCCCAGTCAGAAATGTAACGGTATCATGCAAACGGTCCTTTTCAGGGACAAACCAACCTTTCAACATGTCCTTTCACTGCTGAGCATGGATGGATTATCGAGCGCAAATATGTTTATCTCGCAAAGATCCTGAAGACGGAAAACATTGATGTTCTGGTGTTGCAAGAAACCCACTTGGTGAGTGAAGGCTCTTGCTTGAAGATCAACAGATACTGCCTTGTGACAGTAAGCCATCATCCGAAATACGGACTTGCCTCCTTCGTCAAACAGGATCTGAAGGACACCATCAAAGTGTTGTCCATTACCAATCCATTCACCATCGCCATCAATAATAGCGCTACCTACGATCAATGTAGGTGATTTCAATAGCCACCACACCTCGTGGGACTATGAAAAGAATGATGCAGCAGGAGAGTAGCTGACATTGTGGGCATCAGCCGAAGACAGAAAACTTCTCTATGACACCAAAGATCCCGGTACCTTCAGGTCAGCTCGATGGAGAAAGTGCTACACCCAGGACCTCTCCTTCGTATCACAGAGCACGGTCCCCCACTGCCATCATTCAGGTCAGTACAGTTTCCCTAACAGCCAGTCTCACCTCGTCATGGTCCACACTGGCCTGCAAGTACCGGTCATTTGATCGGTACCAAAACTGTGCTCGAATTTCTGGTCCGCTATTTGGTTGGGTTATTTGGCTACAGTTGAGAAAACCATTAGCCGAAACCCATCAATGGCCAATTTCAGACGGTTTGTGGGCCTTGTCAAGAAAACCATAATGGACAACATCGTTCAAGGCTTGCGTAGAGCGTTCACCCCTTGCTGGTTTTCAGACACCGAGGTGTTCTTTCGGCTTTACAAAGACAATAAAAACCCAGACGCCGGATTGGCACTTCTGGAGTCTTTGAACTCTGAAAGAAGGAAGAGGTGGTGCAAAACGGTTGAGGGGCTTGATTTTCGAAAGTCAAGTCGCAAAGTGTGGAGGCTCCTTCATCTCTTGGATGGTGCCGCATCGGCGGCTTACAAACCACCACAGGTAAGCCCAGACGCTGTTGCCACACAACTGGTCGGCAATTCCAAAGTGGTGACAGACAATAACATCAGGTGGAAAGTTCATAAAGAACTGTACCACACCCTATCAGAGAGCCAGCCCTCCCCCCTTTGTCGACGCCATTCTCCATGGATGAGGTAGGCAAGGGCTTCACCGACATAAGGTTGGGCAAAGCAGCAGGCCTGGATGGTGTTACCCAGTTCCTTAAGAACCTGGGCCAGAAGGAGCGTGGATGGCTGACTTTTCACAAACATCCATGCATTTGCCATTTTCCCTAAGGAGTAGAAGGCCACCAAGATCATCAGCATCCTGAACCTGGGAAAAGATGTCACCGAACCAAACAGCTGAACCCAATCCTTGAGGAAGTGATCCCTAGGTAGCAGGCTTGGTCCCAAGCCAGTCAAAACTGTTATATCCAGGTGCTGGTTTCTACCAGCAACAGTGATACTAGATACCAAAAGAAATTAAAAATACTGGTAGCATTCATCTACCTTTATTCCTCCTACAATATCGTGTGGTTGAAGGGTCTCCTGCTAAAGCTGACAAATGTCATCCGATACCACCCCACAATCCACCTTTCAGTGTGCACCTTGGTGACCAAAAGAGCCACATGCAGAGTTTGAATAATGGGCTCCGTCCTGGCTCTGGCCTTATTCAACATCTATACACACTTAAATGCACACTAAATAGTAAAACACAGTCTATTAAAACACGACATACAAAACAAGAAAAAACATTTTCATTGCTCAACTTAATATTTGAAAAGAAAATAGTGAATACATGATATATATATATATATATATATATATATATATATATATATATATATATATATATATACACTGAGTGTACAAAACATTAGGAACACCTGCTCTTTCCATGAAATAGACTGACGGTGTGAATCCAGGTTAAAGCTATGATCCCTTATTGATGTAACCTGTTAAATCCACTTCAATCAGTGTAGATGAAGGGGAGACAGGTTAAAGAGGAATTTTTAAGCCTTGACACAATTGAGACATGGATTGTGTATGTGTGCCATTCAGAGGGTAAATGTGCAAGACAAAAGATTTAAGTGCCTTTGAACGGGGTATGGTAGTAGGTGCCAGGCGCGCCGGTTTGAGTGTGTCAAGAACTGCAATGCTGCTGGGTTTTTCACTCTCAGTAGTTTCCTGTGTGTATCAAGGATGGTCCACCACCCAAAGGACATCCAGCCAATGGCAGGCCAGTGGTCGAAAATGGCTCATTGATGAAAAAGGCCAAAGGAGGCTGACACGAATTGTGCAGAGCAAATATATATATATATATATATATATATATATATATATATATATATATATATATATATATATATATATATATATGTGTGTGTGTGTGTGTGTGTGTTTAATTTTGCAATGAGTTGGGGTGGGGATAATGTTTGGTTTTGTACAATTCAGGGCCACCGTAATAAGGTTTGAGTAGCTTGAAATGAAAAGACAATAAACTCCCACACAGTTTTTTTTTTTTTTTTTTTTTTTTTTTTTGCTCAATATATTGCAAGAAAAAAATAATCATTAGTGTAACAGTAAATTAGTGTTACAGTACAAATAGCTGCTGGGATTGATTATTTTTCATTATACCAACTGCAATTATTATTGTCACAATATTTAATCTTCATTTGTGATGTTATCATTCTGACTCAGAAGAGTGCTATGTTTTGAGCCTGTAAACAGATACAAAAGCAATGTGCAGTGGTGTCAGATTCTCTCTGCAGTCCTGCAAGTCACCAGGGGAGTAACTAAATCTCACACTCTGTTCTTACCATACACTGTGATGGACTGCAGAAACAGCTGAGGTCTACTGGAGAAAAAGGGGGGGGGGTCTTTATTAAAGGAGAAGCACATCCTTTATGTGTTTCACTCTTAAAGTAAGATTAAATGGTAATGCAAAACTTATGTATTTATTCTTTAAAAAACAAATACCTATATTAAAGTAATCCATCAAATTATACGAAAGTAGCTACACACAAAATAATTTTCTAACTATGCAGATAACTTGCAAAAAAATGTCCCCAGATTCAATATGAATTAAGACGGAACACTGTAGCAACTGTTTCATTGGAATCCACATGAAATATCTGCCACGATATTAAAGTGTTACTGAACAAAGAACCTGAATGTAAAATAACCATCTGTACCTGCTTTGTGTCTTTAATCAACATAAATGATCATGACTTGTGTTTATACAAGCAGGGATTTTGCCTTCAGGTTAAGTCTGACCTAACCACTTTCAAGACCTTGCTTCTGTCAGGAGTGGTGTGACCAAGAAGACATGAAATATCATCATGATGGAAATTCCGTTTCTTAGGTCTTTTCTTAACTGTTACTGCGCTGGTGCCACACTGGTAAATGAACTCACTTAACTGTGCCCACTTCACTGCATGTTGTGTTTTTGGAATGACAGTGACAGGGCTGTCATCAAATACTTTAGAAGACTTGGTGGAGTACAAGACTTGGTGTTGTGCCAACTGAAAATCCCAGCAATTGCTGATATATAAAAAATCCTAGACGTTTAACAGCAAATAGATTACTTTTGGAAAGTAGACAGCAGACTTTTAGGCCTTACACTCAAAATCAGTTATTGTAAGGTGACATTGGTTTTATGTTGGGAAATATTTTTAAGAAAAATAAAAAACTGAAATATCTTGCTTGCATAAGTATTCAACCCCCACACATTAATATTTGGAAGAGCCACCTTTTGCTGCAATAACAGCTTTAAGTCTTTTGGGATAAGTATGTACCAGCTTTGCACACAGTGTCCGAGTGATTTTGGCCCATTCTTCTTGGCAGATTTGCTCCAGGTTGTTCAGGTTGGTTGGATGACGCTTGTGGGCCGCAATTTTTAAATAGTGCCACAGATTCTCAATGGGATTGAGATCAGGACTTTGACTGGGCCACTGTAGGACATTCACCTTTTTGTTCTTGAGCCACTCCAATGTTGCTTTGGCCTTGTGCTTGGGATCATTGTCCTGCTGAAAGGTAAATTTCCTCCCAAGATCCAGTTTTTTAGCGGACTGAAGCAGATTCCCTTGCAGTATTTTCCTGTATTTTGCTCCATCCATTCTTCCTTCAATTGTAACAAGATGCCCAGTCCCTGCTGATGAGAAGCATCCCCACAGCATGATGATGCCACCACCATACTTCACTGTAGGGATGGTGTGTCTTGAGGCATGGGCAGTGTTAGGTTTGCGCCACACATAGCGCTTTGAGTTTTGACCAAAAAGCTCTATATTGGTCTCATCTGACCACAAAACCTTTTTCCCACATAGAAGCTGGGTCACTCTCATGCTTTCTGGGAAACTCCAGACGTGCTTTCATATGGTACTTTTTGAGTAACGGCTTCTTTCTTGCCACCCTCCCATACAGGCCAGTTTTATGCAGAGCTCTTGATATGGTTGACTGGTGTACCATTACTCCACTCCCAGCCACTGAACTCTGTAGCTCCTTCAAAGTGATTGTTGGCCTCTCTGTGGCTTCTCTCACAAGTCTCCTTCTTGTTTGAGTGCTGAGTTTTGAGGGACAGCCTTTTCTTGGCAGTGCCTGGGTGGTGTGATGCAGCTTCCACTTCCTGATTATTGATCCAACTGTGCTCACTGGGATATCCAAACACTTGGATATTATTTTGTACCCTTTCCCTAATCTATTTGCATTTGTATTACTTTATCTCTAACTTCTGTAGAATGCTCTTTGGTCTTCATTATCCTTCAGATTCACAGCCTTACCAATGGTCCTTCAACAGTGGGGTTTTTATCCAGAAAATGTGAAATGGTAAGGTAATTGTGTCCTCGTTAGGGCAATTTCTTTCATCGGTGCAAACTGGGAGCTTCCACAGCACAGGGGTTGAATACTTATGCAAGCAAGATATTTCAGTTTTTTATTTTTCTTAAAAATATTTCCCAACATAAAACCAATGTCACCTTACAATAATTGATTCTGAGTTTCAGTGTTTAAAAATAAAATATCGAACAGAACGAAATTTCAATGTACCATTTGTAATTCAGTAATATGAGAGAATTGGTCAGGGGTCTAAATACTTTTGCAAACCACTATATATATATATATATATATATATATATATATTATATATATATATATATATATATATATATATTATAATTTGACCTGGTGAGCCAAGTTGATTTTGTAATATTGATGAATAGTAAATTCATAACAATAGTAAATAGTGCATACATATAATATACTTTTTTATTTAATCAAAGTACAGTTGTAATTCATTTTGTTGAAAGAAAAAAATACGAAAAAAAATGTTTTAGTTTTGCAACTTAAATAAAACAACATGAAACAATTTGTGTCCCCAAACGCCACAGTGCGACGCAACTCATTTTGCCAGCAATACCGAACATCTCATCTGTGTGTTTTGGCGCTCCAGGAAATGTCTCAGTCATTGACAAAGACGCATATAGACATGCATCAATTTTTAATCCAGTCATCTGGAGACCACTTAAGTCATTCCCACCAGCCTTATGGTCGGAAGATCACCCAAATGTTTCGCTCTACCGTCATGGTACTGCAGATCATCAGCACTGTATTTAGCAGTGCAGAAAAAGCAAAGCAGCATCTCCGCTGGCTTTGCAGAAAAGAGCATAACTTCTCTTGACAAGCTCTCAATCAATTACTTACTGGACTTTCTTCTAAAAGCACAAACAAAAACACAGCCTCCATGCTGCTACCACACAAACCTAACGAATGTCGTGTAGTGGTGGTCCGAGTTCAGTTGTTAGTTTAAAGAGAGAGGCACTCACTCAGTAATGAAAGGCGAGTGTGTACAACAAACAACTGCAGTGAGTGCAGTATGTTAGTACAGTTGTCACGCTAACCAGCATCGCAACAGACAGCCTTTACAATAAGGGTCAATTGTACTGACAGCACAAACCTGCTCCAACAAAAAGCACAAACTAGCTTAGGTTCCAACACCTATTCTTGCACAGGTCTGTTCTTGAGAAAAGACTGCTTGACGTGAAATACAGCAACTCCCTGAAGGTGTCCCTTCATGAATCACAATGTAATGTCATTGATCATGGTCATGCCAAGCCTGTCTGATATATGATTTCAACCAAAAACAATGATATTCTTCTAAATGAAGATCAAAGAAAATTGTTTGGCTCATCCTGGACTACAGTAGCCTACAGTGCTTACTGTAACGTCACCAGGGCACACATTAACTCTGACCATTATGTTCAATCACTAACTGCTGGGCAGGGATTTGGTCTTGTTTATTGATCTGCCAACTAGGATTAGCAACTAGATGTCCATAAGCAGCACTGTAAACAGTATAGGAGGTAGCCTCCTGACACACTGCAAAAATATTAGAAACTAGCTGAAATTCAAGATACAGTGCACTCTGTTTATAAGAATCACATCTGTCCTGGAATATTTGATTCTTATAAGCGGACGATATTATTACTGTGGTTAAGTGCTGCAGAATCAGTATGGTAGTTTGAGAATAAGAGCTTTGTTCCCTGCAGTGTAATAGGTTGACCACTAAATGTCATGAGTTTGCGCATGTATGCATGCCTCCAGAAAATATATAGTTGTTTCTTTAACGAATTATGGATAATGGTCAATTGGTTAACTGCTTGTTAAAGTTAATGTCACCTCAATAAAATGGCTTAGCTGATAGCTTTGTGATGGGGGTATAGAAGAGTAAGGCGCAGAAGTAAAAGAAAGAAAAAAGAAAGAAAAAAAGAGCAAGTAAGATATGTTTGTTCCAGTACTATACTGTCCAAATAATCCAAATAAATAAAGTAGTCACAGCATATGTGTAGAACTGTTTTGATTTGTATTTGTTTAGTTGGGTAAGCACCTTATCCATCCTGACGTCAGACAGGGACCACATGAAGTATTGTTTATTTAGTGCTCCATTAGGTTTATTTAGTTTGTTTTGTTTTATTAGTGGATGTTTCCCCACCGCACTGAAGAAAAATAAAAACAACACTGGTTTTAAACTGTAAATCTCCAGAAAAGACTCCAGCCTGTTCATTTACACTGCACTTGGCCACATCACATTACAATTAGCAAAAGTTTAAATACACTATACAAACGCCAATGTTGCTCAATCACTGAGGACAATACATAAAAACAAGTCTTTGTGTGTAAGCAACTTGTTATATGATCACAATTATGTTTACTCAAGGCTTCAGAATCCTATTTTACTACAATATATTTGAGAAGTGATCGTCTTGTGCGGGTGCATAGTTTAACTGCTGTGCGGTATAACTTGTATATGGGTTTTGAATTAAAATGACATTACAGAACAGTATTTTACTGTCAGGACTACCACTGCATTTAAGCATCTGTGGCTTATTTAATTTCTGTTGCGATGCAGTTTTTCACTAAGCGGAGATGGAATTCCCCACCCCGTTCCATGCCGCTCTGCAATCCCCCTCCCTCTACATGCATATCACACAATAACACTGCTGTGCTCAGTATGTTCAGTGAATGTGTATTCACTGTATTGAAACAATTTTCACTTACAGAGAACACAAAAAAACATACTTGCACAATGCAGTGGTGCACTCGCGGTCTGATTATAAACAATGCACGATTCACGCTGCATACTTGCCTAATCACGTGAGATGCGATCAAATCAAATTCAAAAACAGCTTTCACTGGCTGTACATATCATTGCACATGATACAGTATCATATTACATGTAGTCAGTTTGTCCTGAAATTATTCTTATAAGCGGATTGCTTGATTCTTACAAGCAGAGTATTTTAGCATGGCTAGTATAGGAATGATTTTGTCCCGGTGGTATTGACCACTATATGTGGTTGATTCTTATATCAGTGATTCTTATAAACGGACTGCACCAGCTAACATAATAATACTATTTATGGCTGATATGAGGTCTCTAATCACTGATGAAGGACCAAATGTTATCCTTCAAACTATGTTTATTGTTTTATAAATTTAGTACAAATTTAATTTAATTATCCAATCTTTGATCAACCGTATCATCTAATCAACCGAACGCTCCTGTAATCACGTGATGAATGTATGCTTAATGTGATAGAAGAAGTTACTAGCTTTATATTATCAGTATGTATTTATGTACAAAGTACTTGTGTAAGTTAACTGTATTCTATACATTATTAAAGGTACAGTAATTGTTATGAATGTTATTATCCATACAAATCGATTAAGCAAACTAGTATTGATCCCAGTTAGTTCGGACAACTACTGTACATAAATATTCATTTTTGTAATTTACCTTTTTTCTGCTTGATGAAAGACAATCTCCATTCTAGTACACACCCTCTTTATGTTTGTTGGCAGATATTAAATAAATTAATTCATTAATGTGGTGTTTTCAAAACAAGAAAAGCTAACCTTCCATCACCTTTACAATTAAGTACCAATCTGTATTACCTTGCTATACACACATTGCACTTCTATATTTTTGATAGCTCCAGATTAAAAACCCTTTAAATGTACTCACATTCATACAATTTACAGCTGGCCATTAACATCTGCTAAAAGGCAGATCCATTACAGATTATTGGTTGAACACAAGAGGAATCCTTATTCTTTTCAACAGGACTACTTTTTTGTGACACATTTCTTTCAGAATAAATCTATAACCTGAAATTGATAATACACAGTGTTCTATATATATAGAAATCCAATTGAGCAGCATCTTTAACAAATGCATTTCTTGTGAAGGTTTACTGGAAGACAATCCTTGGTAAATGTTGTTGAAACCTAAAACACACAGCTGCTGTACAAAGTAAGGGCTTGCTGGCTGGACGATCAATCAGACATGGATTGTGCTCTCATTTTTATATATAATTTGGTCTCTTCTGTCGATACCTTCTCCATTACAACAAACTTGCATGAAATCGTAGAAACTGCCGAATTCAACATCTTGATAACTTCATAGATGCAAATCCTTTCCTTATCTCACTTCATTATCGAACAAGCCTACATGTTGCTTTTACAGTTCATGTGCATTGGGAATCAACTGGCTTTACTTCATTGACAGCTTTCATTCCATTAAAATGTTCAGCCCTTTTGAAATTGCATATAAGTTGCTACCTAAGTAGTAAGGGTGTACAGTAATACTGATATACATATTTATAGTTTTCCAGCCAAATGTGACTTGATTTGAAAGCATCAATGTTGTCTTTGGTGGTTTGGTTATTTTCACCAAGCATATATATATATATTTTTTTTTATATTCCTTTCGATTATAAGGTCATCTCCAGCACAGAACTTCAATCACCAGGATACTCTGTATGGTATATCACGTCCTCCCCTCGTCTTTTTTCTGGAGCTCAGAATCCAATATAATTATGAATTGCTCAAACACTCAGTTATTTTCTTTATTCATCGCCAATTGAAGAACTGTGTCAGTGCAATTTTAAATGTATTATATTTATTTTTAAAGACTATCTGCTGACAATTCTGGACAATGTAATGTTACACTATATTTCCTGGACCTACCGCATTATGGCCTATATTCATCAAGCATTTTCTGCAAATTCCGTGTAAGCATTATCTTTACTGAAGGCTGCAAATGTCCACATAAGACTTAAAATGTATCAAGAATGATTTGCTCATACACAGCATCTATAAAATAAACCACATGAGCTGTGACTTACTGCATTTTAACTTTCATTTGTATTTTATTCCATTTAGAACCAGTGTCGGAAACAGCGGATTTGCAGAAAACGCTTGATGAATATAGGCCTTGATCTCAGCAGATAAAAAAACAGCGGTTCTGGTACTCTAAGTTGTGAGAAAAAAAAAACAAGCAAAGCAGATACATAAATACATAGTTTATAACATTACTTACCAGTATTTTTATTTTTATGCTTTTGTAATGTCACAGGGTAATCACACATATTTATTCAATTGTGTATTTTTGTGCTGCACGTTGTGATTTTATTATGTTCACATAATTGTTTTGTGTGTTATAATGGAGTGATTTGGAATGTGTAATAGAGAGAGATGCTGAAGATACATGGAGAAAAAAGAGAGAGTGGAGATCAGTGAGAAACGTGGGCTGACTGGAGAAAGAGACTACTATTGACTTTGAAAACTAAGGATCCCTTAAAGTAGAAACATATGTGCTTTATAGTTAAATACTGTTTTTTTATGGATTAAATACCTACTATAGGAGACTACAGAGTACATAATACTAGTATTCTGATTTGCAGGGATTGTAGTGAATTGTGGCTTGTTTGGTCGTTTAATCACACGTAGAGTAATAATAATAATAATAATAATAATAATAATAATAATAATAATAATAAGAATAAATAATAATAATAATAATAATAATAATAATAGTTTAGTTTTATTGTATTTATTTTTTTCGTTTTTGTTCCACAATTGTGTTTATGTTTGAAAGAAGACATTGTCCACTAATAACTATTTCCCCTCCTTATATTTGGTTAGCCTTTATACAGTAGAGAAGTAATAAACCCAGTGAACAGCCTGGTGAAAAATCTACAGTGTACCTGGATCCTCTTCAGTATTATTGCAAGCTCCAGCTCAAACAACAGTATCTTTTTGTGTTTTCTCCTTGCTGCAACTATCTTATATATTTTTTTTCTCCTAAACAGTCTTATGCTTTACCTGTCTGATTGCTGTAACATATTATTGTTGACCCCTTCTTAACTTTGTAACAGGACCAGGAGCCCTGTACACGAAAAGAGGACAGGGCAAAGCCCTGCTATAAAATGTTTTTGCATGTGGAGGATGAGTGAGGTGCCGTCGGCCACGTTAGTGTTTTGTTTTTATTTTGTATTAATTTAAGAACGAGGTACACCCCGCCCCTGTGCATATTTTGTATTTACTTTTGTATTATGATTTATTTATTGTATTTGTGACGGCGTAGCTGTGTGCTTGTTTTTTTGTACTGTGTTGCGGCGTGGATAGGAAGCCCCTTCCACGTTAATGGCCAAGGGGTAATAGAATAATTAGTAGCTAGTTAAACCCTTCCTCCACAATATATAAGGCTGCAGTTCTCCCTGCTCGAGGTGGGTTTACAGAGGAGAATACGGGAAAGTGAGATCCTCTTTCCCTTTTCCCTTTTCCCAAAACAAATGTAGCAGGATATCCTTGTCACTTTCCACTAACGGGTCGGCTGGAACATCAGTCAAAACACTAACACTCTGGGACAACAAACAATGGAAACACAAACCAATACACAGAGTCTACTAACTATGTAGAGAAAAAAACAAACTTAAAAAAACATGACCGGGCACTTCGTAACAAAAAATGATGGAAGTCTATAGCCGGTTTGCTCCGCCAAGAAAACCAGTAAATTAGTGTACATATCATCATCTCATTTAATACAAATAATAAAATAATAATATAATAATAATAATAATAATAATAATAATAATAAAATAATAATAATTTATATACAAATCTCAATCAAAATAACATAAATAAAAAAGCAAAAACACAAAGTGTCACCACAAGTACAAACTTTGTCCTCTAACAGGTGAATTATTGATAAAGAGGAGGACGATATAAACAAATCGGAAATATGTCATCTCATCAATCTTCATTCATATTGGTACTTGTTGGACCCATTTTTTCCATGTAACACGGAGAAACAAAACAATAACGAAATCCGGACTGCAGTGGTGACTCGATGGCACAACCTCACTCACAAGTTCACCCTTAGTGGTCGCCCGGTGGATCTGAGTATTTCAAGTTTCCTTGTCAGTTTATTTTTTACTTTTTTAGTTTTTTTTTTTTTTGTAAAACAAAAAAAAAACATGCTCGCAACGAAACTCCTATGTCCTTTTCATAATTAACTCTCTTCCACCTCCCTGCCGTTCCCGTACCTCTTACTCTTATGACTACGATATGATGCCGGTTTTTGACGTCGTAAAATTTTGTCTTACTGCTAAGAAAACTACGGTCTGGGGTGGGTGGTTGATCCCTCAGGGGTATAGAATCCTAGTACTTCTATGGTCATTCAGGTATGAATCACCTCACACTTCCA
Source organism: Polyodon spathula (assembly GCF_017654505.1). Taxonomy (NCBI): domain Eukaryota; kingdom Metazoa; phylum Chordata; class Actinopteri; order Acipenseriformes; family Polyodontidae; genus Polyodon; species Polyodon spathula. The sequence goes on from NC_054535.1 coordinate 67,582,747, forward strand.
TCCGGATCCCAAAAACTCTGAAGGGGAAACCCGATATAAGTAACACAAAAGGTCTCAAACCAAAATCGAGACACCTATAATAAAATATCTTGGCAGACCTAATGTACGATAACCCCCACTCGATGAACACTCCCAGGACGCGATTTTTCCGGGAACGAACACCCTCACATCTTGCGTCAGAGAGAACCTTTGGTTCCTCCCCCCAATCACTTGAGGAACGTTTACCACAAGCTCTTGTATACTGTTGTGGAACCTGAGAATAATCAGGACCGACCATCGGCTCCGTGGTCAATTACATACCGTAAGTTTTCGTCCCTACTCCTGTATGCTCCTACTCACAACGCGAAGTGGTTCTTGTAAAAACCGTTCCACGGCCTATAGGGTCAAACCCTCTGGTGTGGTTTGCGTTTTACCCTCCGCTCGGCCAGGCTACAAAGTTCGGGTTTTCTCCTTTGCTCTGGTTGCAATTTTCCATGACTCCCCTCAGAGAAATGATGTCGGCGTTCTCCGCCAATCTCCTAAAACAACTCCGTCAACGAATAAGTACGCCTTGTCTCAAATCGCACCCGTGTTTTCAACCCAAATAATTGGCCTTGAGAGCGAAACGACAACTGACGTCACTACAAGCCAACACTTTTGGAAGTCTTTATTGTATTTATTTTTTCGTTTTTGTTTCACAGTTGTGTTCATGTTTGAAACAAGACATTGTCCACTAATAACTATTTCTCCTCCTTATATTTGTTTAGCCTTCCCACAGTAGGATGTAATTTGAAGACCCCTGCTTCTGGGAGGCCTACTCAATGTGGAGGGTGTTCGGTGCAACTGGATGGTTTTGGCTGCTGGAGAGAATCTAATCACCGCCATATCACCTCCACTGTGGCCGAGTGGTCACTACGCCACCCACAAGCCGGAACTGGGTGCATCATTGCCCATAAGCTGTGGTATGATCCAGTATGCCCATTGGATGTCCCAGATAAAACTGTAATTCTAAGGAGTAGCGATAATGTACCACAACTGACACTGAAAAGGATGTGATGAACCATACAACCACAGCCCAAAAAACGGACTGGGATTATGGCCGTTAATGCAATCATTAAAAGAGGTATTACAATGCCACGTGTCCGTCCACGAAAATGTGCGTTGTCATGGAACAAACAAGAGACAAGCGCTTAGGCCGACAACAGTGGGAACGGTCGGACAAGTGTAAATCGTTTGATCCATCCGGGGGGTAAAGGCGTGAGGGGAGGCAGGAGTCAGTGCATCCACAGCCCAAAAGCGAGGAGATCCAGCGCCCACTGCCCAAAAGGGAGGAGTCGGTACATTCATAGCCTGAGAGGGAGGAGCCTGTAGTCCACAGCCCAAGAGGGGGGAGGCCGAATGTCCACAGCCCAAGAGGTAGGAGCCGGTGCGTCCACAGCCCAAGAGGGGCGAGGGGCGAGGGGCGAGGGGGGGGGGGGGGGGGGGGGGGGAGAGAGATTTTAAAGTAATTCATTTAAAGTAAGAATAAGGATCAGTAAAGGCAGTTGCTCAGCCTGACCTTAGCGTTTATTTTGTGTTTGTGACTTTTCCTTACACCTTTACTTTTGTTTTGTGAGCAGTGTTTTTTGTTGTTAAACATTATTTTATTTTTGTGTTTAAAATAAACGGTGCACAGCATGTCTTTTTGAACTGTAGTACCTTGTTTGTTTTCTGTTCCTGCATCTGGCCTGATGTCACCACTAGCCAGCCTTTCACATATAGCAAACTATGTAGTTTAAATTTTTGTAAATACATCTGGTACCATATTTGTTTGAAGAAAGCTTGTTTGTTGCACTTGCAATATCAAGGTCACATTGCCACAGCAATTTTTCAAAGCATGTCACTGACTGAGAGCAACAAAATACTAATTATATTATGACTATTTTTGAGAGACTATAATCACTTTTAATTTTTTTTTGGCTACTTGATGTCCAGAGTCATAAAGCTCATCAAAGAACAATACTTTTTATTCCATGAAGTGTATTCAGAATGCTAAATCAGCTCTGCGCCACACCAATAATGCTTTACAAAGCTATACCCTCAAGAGTTTTCAATAAACTTTTTTGATAGTGCTTCAACAATCTTGCTTTAAATAATCACCTTTATTATAATACAAAATTTTACAGATTTCCAAAAAACATTGAACCCAAACAATGGGTGAAGAAAAATAAAATAATAATAGTTGGAGCACCGTCTCCTGTGTTGGAGCATTCCGGTGCCACCTGCTAAAAAAAACAAACAATAAATCTATGCAACGTGTTCATCCCAGTGAACAAAAATATTAGGCAGAGGAGCATCGTATACTCCCCCCTCCTGATGAGGCTAGGAGTGAGCTGGTGGTGGCTGGGGAGGAGGTGGTAATTCAAAAGCACAGCAAGACTGAGTTTGCGAAATAGGTTTATATACGTATAGGTTAATTGGAACTTGCTGGTAATAGGCTTGTAGATTAACCAATGAATGGACCAGACACTTGTACTATAGATTTCCTGCCTGAAAACCTCACAAGCTTTATATTATCACCTTCAATAACCTTATCACCTAATCTGAAAATATTCTGACGACTTGTCTTACTGACATTAAGCAGTGGATGTCAAAAAAACGTTTTAACGTTAAACTCAGATAAAACAGAGATGATGATTTTGGTATCACAGACTCAACTAAATAATATAAATCAGTTTGTTTCACACGTGGTAGAGTTGAAGGCTGAAATGAGGAATGTGGGTATATTTTTTTTATGCAGATCTTTCATTCAAGCCACAAATTAAGAATACTACTAAAGTCTCTTTTTTCATTTAGAAATATTACCAAACTTTCTCTGCCAGATGCCCAAAGACTGCTGCATGCTTTTATAATATCTAGGATTAATTAGCAATGATCTTGTCTCTGGTGTTCAAGCCATGCAATATCTCGATTGCAGCTTGTGCAAAATGCTGCTGCTAGAGTATTAACAAGAACAAATAGACAAAGAGAAGCGATACCTTTTATTGGACTAACTAAATAATAATTATTCACAAGCTTTCAAGACCTCAAAGGTCTTTTCTTCAGGTGAAAGTAGGAAAGAGAGATTGAAAAACACAAGGGACAATGTATCATCCTATTTTATACTACAGTAATCCATCGTACATCAGACTCCGGTAGGACCAGAGTAAGGGCGGATAAGTAAAAAGTCAGTTGAATGAGTCCTTTTTTAAATACCATTATACACAGGTGTAAAATACCTATATTAACACAATTACTCTGTTGCGATTCAGCTTTTTGGGGAGCTCCCCTAAATCCCTTGTTTAGAAAGATGTGAGTATTAATACTTGTGACACAGTAGCCGTCTGCCATGTGGGTGTTTGCATTCACTGCTGCGTGACAGGGAGGAGAGCGAGACGGTGGTTGAAGTTGATATGCCCCGCAGATGAACAGGATTTATTTACATATCAACACACTGAACAGTCCATGGGACCCCTGCTTCTCCTACGCTTACCTCTCCACTCTAGCATGCAGCTGACGATTCTTCCTAAGCAGCATACAAAAAAATCTGCCAATTCCTCACCAACTACTCCAGGCCCTGGTGCTCTCCCGCCTAGACTACTGCAACTCTCTCCTGGCTGGCCTCCCTGCGTCTGCCACCTGTCCACTCCAGCTCATCCAGAACTCCACTGCTCGCTTGATGTTTTCTCTGCCTTGCTTCTCCCATGCTACTCCACTGCTCCACTCCACTCATCTCTCTCTACACCCCCACCCGAACTCTCTGCTCCGCCTGCACTAGAAGACTGTATGTACCTACTCTACACTCCCCTGCCTCCAGAGCTCGATCCTTTTGTTTGACGCACAAAAATTAGTTTTGGTTTATAAAACATCACCATTTTGACATATTTTTATTCTATTGTCACTGGGACGACATGTAAGAAGTTGGTTAAACTGTTTTCAAATAATAGCAGTTTGCTGTTATTAGTAGGTGGGTCAAAGTTTTCATTTGGTCCAGGCCCAGTTTGATTGAAATCACCAGCACTGTATGCAACAGACAGTGGAACAAATTCAGCCACTGTAAATAAAAGTATTTGCAGTTAAAAGATTTCCATACCTTGGAATTGTAATCAAACAGAATTAAATGATGTTAAAATCAGCTGTATGCAAAACACATTGCTGGCTTAATAGTTTGAAATTCACAAGCCAAGGGATAACAAGCCAGTATGATATTTCCCCAGAAGACTTTGAAAAACTAAATTGTACTGAGACAGGCATGATAATTTTCAAGTAAACAATTTTTAAACTGAACCAGTTTTAAATGGAAAAAGAAAGTGTAGGTGTGGAAGCCATCTTATTTTTTAAAACATCACCATTTTGACATATTTGTTTTCTATTGTCACCGGGGCAGTTCTTACCAAGTTTGGAGTCTGTTGTTTAAACTTTGTATTGTCAAGGACGCGTTTCAGTAAAATTTCTGCCAGCCATTTTGACATTCAACTTTATCGCAGCAACTTCTGCTTCGCAAACTGTGTGGTGACATGTAACGCTATATTTTTAGAAACTCTGCTACTTACTCTTTAAAAACATATTCTTATCATTTTAATATATTTAATTTATTGTCATGTTTACTATTTTTCAAAATGGTTTTGTATAGTATTAATTTTTGGGGTGTTTGTATCTGTAAAGCACTTTGAGGTGATTCATCATGAAAGACACTATATACAAATTAATTACTGATTGATTGATTGATTGAAAATTCAATATTAATTTAGTGAATAAAGCCAACACAAATATTGCAAGTGAAAAAGATTGCAAAACAAAAAATTCCAGACAAATAGGACAACTACAGTAGTATTTGTCTAATCGAGTAAACTGCCTCTTAACCCTGTAATTTCCAATTGTTGGGGTCCAAGCCTTTTGTTCGGTATATAAAGGGGTTCATTATAGCGAAAGGACAATCAAAATGACCGATAAACTGTTGGAGTAAGTTAATCAGATAAGATTGTGAATAAAAGCAGAATTACATGTACCTGTTTGTTTCATGTATAGAGTATTCTGCCTTTATCTAATTCATTAAGGAATTAAAATGCAGTACAAAAAGCAGTACCAAATCTTAATCAGAATCCCAAACTGAATTTAACTCCAAATCAACCGAATGTGAAGTTTGACATTAAAAGTTCATCAGATCCTCAAGTTTATTTTTTGTTGTTTTTTTTTTTTCTTTAATCAGTTTTGCTTTGCTGCATGGTTGCTGAACACGACAAAAAACAGAGTGCTTTTTGACAACCTATATTCATGACAGAGATATGCCTGTGTTACTCCTTTTTTCAAATGACCAATATAGTTTCCAGCTTTGTTGCAACATAATTTTTGGTTTTCGTTTCAGAGGCATAGTTACACAGCATGTGCTTTTTATTAAGACAAAAGAGCTGACTTCACTGTGGAGGTGGAATCCTGTGCGTACAGACTAGGATGTTAACAGTGTGTGTTTTTATTATCTTTTTTTAAATTTTTATTTGGGGTCCAGGGGCCGGGTTCATTTTTTTTTTCTACCAAAGCAATATTTACAACAGGCTCCATCAAATTCTGCAAAGACAAAATGTTTTTTTTTTCTTTTATTTATTTTTATTATCTCATGAGATGATTCTGAGCTGTCATAAAATGTCTGTGTGAAAGGAGTATTTGACTGTTATCCTTGTTAACTGACCACATGACCAAGATAATGAAGCTGTTGCTGAGTTTCAGTCTGTCGAAAACTTCGGTTAAATGGCACAGATGATCAGAAAAAGTCCTGCTAAAGATGATTACGTCATCAAAGTAGACAAGACACAATTTTCATGAAAACCCAAGCAGTACAGCTTTCAATACTATTAGAATGTTGCAGGGCTGTTTCCCAGTCCCATGGAAAGTCTTTTAAATTGAGACAATCCTAAGTGACAGCACCATGCTGTAAGGATGGAAGGTTGGGTCGATGGAGACTTGGTAGAATCCACTTTGTAGATTTTGAGAAGTATGCTGGATTGTCAGTACCAAGGCTTTCCAAAGCATCTTCTGTAGTGGGAAGAGGGTGGGAGTCCAACACAGTGCAAGTGTTGAGTTTTCTGTAGTCCACTGCAAAGTGATAACCATTCTTGTTTTTCTTCACAATTAGCAAACAAGGGGCACCCTAAGGGCTAGTAGATAACTCTGTAATGTCCTGGTCCAGCATGTCCAGCACAGACCAAAGCAAAAGTCTGTTTTTGCTTTGGTCTAACTTTGTAGGCACATTACCGAATTGGTTGTTGCTTAGGATCCACTTCAATTGTGTGATTAAAGATATTGCACTGTCTAAGTCTATCATCTTCAGCCACAAACACACCAGCATAGGAATCAATGAGCTTTGCAAGCTAGCTTTTCTCTGTAGAAGTAAAGTGTCTGCTGGATAAGTCCAATATCTGTAAAGGTGGAAGGATAACTGCACAAGGTTTGATGCTTACAGCAGGAAATGAGACTTCATTCACACTCTGTGAAAAAAATTCTGGGGGCATCAGACATGAAATGCAGTTGGTCCTTAGAAGACAGACACACAAACTTGTCAATATTCATGTCTTTTGCCACAACAATGGGGTCATCCAACATTTTGCCACATCTGTGATACATTTAACTTCAGCAAGTGTATTACATGGGAGCAAAGCAGTAGATATCAGGGCAGGTGAGTCAGTCAAAATTCCAACAACACCGTGAAGCAAGGAGGTCCCTTTGATTCTAGCAATAGTAACAACTTCCTAAATTGTAGCGACTTGAAGCAGAGTTACTCATTTATTTGTATTAATCGTGTGCAACACAGGCTTTTTAGTCATCCTCCTTTATCTATTTGTCTAGAGCTTAAACTTGCAATGTCCATATTAGAGAGCAACCATCACACTCCCTGCCTGCAAGGTTGTGTCATTCAAGTGATATTTCTACAAACTGTAATTATACAGTAAATAATTAGAATAGAATTAAAAAGTACATTTATATACTCCACAATACTATATAAATACTCTACTATATATACTACATATTTATAAAACAGCACATTTCCTGCATCATGATTAGCAGCTGACATTCCAGTCCCATATGTATAAAATAATACAACCAAAGTTCAATATCCAAAATGAGCCCCATTAGTAAGGTGACCATACGGCTTCGTGTTCAGCTGGACAGTTTTTTTTCTATTAAGTGTAGTCTTGCTTCTCTGAAGGAAAGAATGGTACCTGAGACAGGTAAAACATACCAGAATGCACTGGGTTGTGATCTGAAAAGCCTGAACAGTCCCAAACTGTCCAGCTGAACATGGAACCATACTGAAAGCGTGCGTTGTACTTATACAAACCATTTCTCTGGTGGCTGAAGGTGTGTTATTGCTTATGTGTAAAGCTGCTTCCCATAATGACTGACATGCTTTGCAGTCACAATTGTATGGCCCTGAAGTCAAAGCATTGACCTCGGAAGTGAAACAAAGGCAGACTACCTGAAAGACAAGAAAACTGATAACTTTCTTTGACCTCTGTGAACCAGAGATCCTATTTTATTAAATCAAAATACATATTTGTTATAACATGTGTTTCTTTCAAAACTGTATGTGAGATTGTGGCAAAGTGCCCACCACTGTGCTATTTACTTGTGTTTTATGTTGTATGTAGTGTGTTAATGTTGGTGTATAGTCATTGGTACACGGGATATAATATGGGTTACTAGCTTGAGTGTTTAAAATATATATTTTTATTTAGGCACGAGGATGGCACAGCACTTCACATGCAGGTAAAGTGTAATAATATGTGAGCACGGAAAATTGCATTTCATTAATTCACATGCAGTTGTACCAAGGCTACAATTGAATGATTGCTTAGCAATCGAGTTTTGGTACAGCTGCATAAAAGCAGCATGTTTTCACTCACTCGGGGTTGTGTGTTCGGTGAGAGGAGAGAGGGTGTGGAGAGAAGAGAATTAAAAACGAGAAAGCTAAACAAAGTAAATATATAACCATTGTTTTGACTCACCGTGTTTGTCTGTTAGTCCACTGTTTGTTTAAGTGTTAGTCCGTTTTGTTTGTCTATTTATTCTGACATCAAGTGCCATGTCCTTTTTTTTGTACAACTGTTTTATTGTCTAATAATAATAAACCACGCAGCAGCGCATTCATTCATCATTTCATCTCGCAGTACTGTGTGTTTCTTCTGGTCTGACGTCACCACACACACCATTCTGTTACAGAGATCCGTAAGGCAAATGGCAGTACACAGCAGATAAAGTATAGGAATTATTTAATTAGCTATAACTGCTTTAAAAAAGGTATGTCTCTAAAGGCATGTCTCTAAATTGCATGCTTACTTTACTGAATATGCCATGTTCCTCAGATCTATTTTCAGTATGTCCTTACTATCTGTATAGAAGCACATATACAGTACTGAACTTATAGTGTAGCACAAACATGTCTTATCTGTGTGTGTGTTTTTCATTTTACCTACCCTTTTGACACTTTACAACAAGGAGTCAAGCGTCCCTATTTAAAGTGACAAACCTTCACGCTACATCAGTTTCATGAATTCTTCCGTTTCCAAAACTTCTAACTCCTGCTGAAAAAAAACAAAACATCACTGTCTTTACTGTACTGCTTCACTTTGCTCCTTGCAATTTAAGACTGCATCAAGCCATGCATGAGGAAAAAAAAAAGAATCAATTCATCAATTAATGGCGTGATAGGTCTGTTTTGACATTTCGCATTAAGCAGTACCTAATGGCCCGATTCTAAATGCTTTTTAAAACATATCTGGGAAATCAATAATGCAGTAACTGCATTTTAAACAGGAGAATGAGCATAGCTATTCAGGAGGAAATGGGTAGCCATAACCCAGGTAGAGTGCACAGAGGCACAGTGTGTCTGACATTTACTTTATGTCCTTGTTTCACAGATTTATTTCTCAACAGCCCCTTTCCTTTTGATCTGGCTAAATCAATAGTTCAAGTGATAGATGTAAGAATCTGTTTCCCCTAGAACACAGTAAGTGTCTGTAGGTACTGAAACTATTGTATATATTTTATCTTAACAGCACCACTTGTTGGAAGCACAGGTCGTCATTCTAAACAGATACAGTAGAGTGGATGCTGTAGATACAGCATATTGGATTATTTTGGGGTATACCAGTGAACCTGCATGACAGATTGCACATTAACTTATTTTGTATGAAAAGCAGTAAAATGAGTGCAAATATGTGCCCCCACAGTCGTTCCGCAATCATAAACAACAACTCAATATTAACAAGAACTTAATAACAACAATGTAGGTTATTAGTTGCATCAGCAGTAGTATCATCAGTGGTAGTAGCACTAGCTGTAGTAGTAGTACTAGTAGGTGCCTCACTTAACAAAAAGCTTGAGGGGGGGGGGGGGTCATTCAGGGGCCCCCTCTCCATAATAATAAAACACTGCAACAAACTTAAAAAAAAAAAATCTCTGACATTGGATGAATAAACTGATTGAAGCAGTGGATGTTGTCTAGGCTTCATTTTTGCAAAGATATCAACCAGGAAATCCAAATCAAGTTTTTTACCAATGATTTTTCAATTACCATTAGAAGCAGACCACTCAGATGAGGATTGGTTATGAAACACAGACTACAATTCTTTTCCCTCTTTGACCATTTTGTTGCCTCTAATCACATTAACAGCTTAGTCTACATTTTTGCAAACCGAGTACAATTCAATACAGTATTAAATAACATTTCCGAAACGTACATTCGTTTTCTGAATGAAAAAGAAAAAATGAACATTCAAGCAGACCATGACTAGAAATGTCACGAAAAGCAGTCTAGCTTTAAAAGAGGTAATGTGTCAAAATAAAATCGTGTTCATTTAAACAGATAAATGCTACGCTTCATTTACATAAATGCTGTATATATGAAATTGCTGTACCCCTGAAAAGGGAATGATTGAAATAATCAAAACACTGCATTGTGTGCTTGCTGTAGGAGTGATTTAATCAACAATAAAATAAACGTTTAATCATTTCTTTTACACAGAAAACTACATTCTTACTCTTTACATCAGTAAAGAAACTGCAAGATGACTGACATAGGGCAAATGATGGGGTCATGGTTAGGGTTCACAAAGCTTGAAAATACTTTCACTTATAGGTATATAGGTGGAATCACCCACAACCATGTCCGATAGCTCTAAGACTAGCTAGCGGTCCCTTTCAGGGGCCAGACCCATAGCTGGAACCTACCCGGTTCTGGGTGCCAAAGTTAGCCTTTCGTCTGACTGAGGACATCCAAATGAAGTGGAATCTCCCAGGGCTGGCCCTGCAACAGCTGGCAGAGGGTCAAAAACCTTATTCTCCTTGGCCACTTGGGAGCCACTAGGAGAAGTGATGCTTTCTCTAACCAGTCTTTTTCTAGAAAAGCCGGGAGCAGCAATATAGGCGGGAAAGCGTACATAAACGCTTTGGGCCATTCGTGTTCTAGGACGTCTACGCCAAGTAGACTGCCCAAGCGGTAGAGGAAGTATCACAGGGGGCAATGTATCGTCTCTGCCAAATCGAAGGGAAGAGATCGACCTGCACCTTCCTGAATCGTTCCCAAATGCGCTCTGCCGTCTGAGGGTGGAGTCGCCACTCCGACAGATGCGGGTCGTTCCTGAAGAGGAGGTCCGCTGCCCAGTTCACTGCTCCGGGAATGTGCGTTGCCCATAGGGACAGCAGGTTCCTCTGAGCCCATTTCAATAGCTGGTGGTTGATATACACCACCACTGTTGTGCTGTGTCTCTGGATCAGCACATGTGTACCGCTCAGCACTGGAAGGAAATGGTGGAGAGCAAGGGATATCGCTAGCAACTCCAGCATGTTTATGTGCAGGGATGTCCAGCGGTCCGACCAGGATCCGTTTACTCCTCTGCATTCCTAGACTGCTCCCCAACCCAGGTTAGAAGCGTCTGTCATCACCACTTGACGGTTCAGTAATACTCCCATTTGCCTTAATGGCAGTACAGATTCCTTGAAAGGAAAAGCACAGATACTTTCTGTGCTCTGGACAAATGGAAACATGGAAGTATGCGTCCCAAAAGTCCACGGCGGTGACCCAGTTGCCCGGCCAGAAGGACTGGAGGATGTGACGGTGCATCAGCATTTTGGAACCCGTTTAGGAGCCATAGGTATAAGATGGGGCGAAGTACCTTGAAAGTACCAGAAAGTACCTTGAGTAGTACCCCTCTCCGTGGGAGATGAAGACTGCAGGACGAATGGCTCACTTGCACAACAAGGCAGCCACTTCTTTCTGAAGTACTGAGGCCTGGAGAGAGTCTGACATGAAAGTGTTTGTGACACCTCCAAAGGGAGGAGGTCCCAAATGAAACTGAGGCCGCTACGCAATGTGCATACCCTAACAGCGTGGTCATCACACACACACCTGGTCAGCATGTAGTGTGTACTAGGGAGGGATACAGGGCCTAAGCTGTGGTGGGCGAGTTTAAGCAGACAGTACATCACGGTAGAAATATAGTAAAGGGAGAGAGAATACACCATTTGTTTACAAGGCCCGTCTCACCAAGATGGGCGGGCCCGCGTGGCTGGAAGGGTCACTCGACAGCGGGGATATGGCAAAGCCTAGCCCCGAGAAGGACACGTGTACTCTCAGGAAGAATAGACAATGATTCGCAGATGACTGCTCAGGCAGTCGCTCACATAGGACAGACAGCTATAAAGAGCAGCCTACCATGCAAGCAGGGAGGCCACTGAAAAACAGAAAAGCAAAAAAGGGCTCTGTTTTTTTTTAAGTTGCTGATTCCAGGAAAGCGGCAAGCCGGCTTTCAGCACGAATGCAAGGGAAATACAACCGACTCGAATCTACTCGAGAAGCTCTTTTCTATCAACACGCTCAGCTCAACACAGAGGTCTTACCATACCATCTTGAGAGGGAAAAAGAGGAAGAGCTTCCTTTGGGTGACGGTTTTATTCCCTCGGTGGGCGGGACCGAGGGCGTCATCCCAAGAAGGGGCCTGTCGACAGCTCTGGTATAGCGAGCTCAGCAATACCTACCCAAAGGGCAGGAATATCCCATACCTAATGTAGTGGTGGTTGTCTTCGAATTGAAAGGGAACTACCGGTGGCGCAAGTTTAGCTTTTTGTTCCCCTCTTAGACTTATTTTGCTATATGAAATCAGCTTAATTGTTGTGATGTGATAGATCTTATAAGCTAATCACTTTTACTGACAAGTTCACAAAACACATCATAAACACTTGAACAGGATTATTAATAAAACAGACCTTTCTCTCTTACTTTTTGTAACACAAGGTATACAACAGCTGCTATAATTTCAACAAATGCAAATTATTGCAATAACTTGGGAGAGACTGTTGCTATGGCATTTTTTAGGCAGAACAATTTTAACCCTTTGCAGTTCATTTATTCAGTGCTTGTCAGGCGGGTCAGGTCCAATTTATTTTCACATACGCTGTTTAAAATATTTTTTTCAGAGTAAAACGGGTATAAAATGCATTGAATGGCAAAAGGACACTCAGTACTGTATCTCCAGCCAAGCCCCACCCCTTGTTCGCTGTATTTTTCACATAACTCTTTATAGATGTGCATACTGATAAATCCTCTACTGATCACTTGTTTTAGCAGCAAACTCCTCAATAATCTGCTCCAAGTCATTATTTTATTACTATCTCAAAAAGCTCTGTAAATGTCTGTGATATTCTTTGAGCGCTGCTATCTCCTTTGTTTATGTCCATGTTATCTCTGTAGTGCATGAGATATGCCCTTTTTTTCGGCTTCATTCGGCGCCTATCTGTCTCACTCAGCCATTGAAAGGATTTCTCTGCTTTTTCCAGAGAAATAATGACAATAAACCTGTGCTTTACGAATTTTTGATGATGTCGGACAGGGTCCAACATCGGACTGGAAAGGACTGCAAAGGGTTAAAACATAGTAGGATGGTAACATGGCAGAACACAAAGCTGGTATAGTATAGTATAATATTTGGCATCCCCTGTGTTCTCAAAGGTAAAATTAAAGTGACATGGGATGCCAAATATCATTTGGGAAACATACAAAATGTAAAGCAGAAAGAACTAAAGAAATGCTGAAATCATGTTTTGTTTTTCACAGTGCAGGGTAGCTGAAATATTTGCATCCCCCATAGTTTCTAAATGCAATTGGATTCCAGTATTAGATTACAAATGTTTAGAGGATACCACATTTAAGCATATGGCATAATGCATGTAGTCTACCAGAAAGCTTTTTGTAAGCAATACACAAGATAGCTTCACAATCTAACAAAATCTAAGTTAGCATATATAACAAGTAACTCATGGTTAATGTGCAGAAATCAAGCATACTAGTGTGGGTGAAACTTTAATATTGGGGTGAAAAAACAATTATACAAAATAAAAAAATAAAAAATTAGATGAAAACAAACAAAATAAAAAACTAGAACAATCAAAAGTAACAGCTAAGGTAATGGCTTATTGAGGGTTATGGTGAGCTGGAGTTTAACATGGCTGATATGGGGTGAAAAACAGGATTACACCCTGGACAGGATGCCAGTCCATCGCAGTGAACCACACATTATATCCTTATTAACAAAAACGTATCTAACATAGTGTGATACATCATTATAATGCTATTAATAAGTCTTCCTTGAATATTTAGTGGCAGTTTATTTTGAATAGCACATCATTACAGAAAGTTTGTAGGAAAAGCAAATACCCATTTCTCAATGGACTCTCTAGTCTCCATGCCCGAAGACCTGGTCCTTTCACCACAATAGCGGCACACATCATCTAAACTGTCTATGAAGTCAAGATAAGAAATTAAATGTCAGCATATTAGTCAAGGTCCAAATTTCAGGTTCAATAAAATAAAACACAAATCTCAAAAGTGGTAACCAGTGGTCACTGGCTCCTGAATTGAATATATGACAAGTAAGGGGAGGATTAAAAAAAACAAAAACAAACAGAACCCATAACATCCTGAAATCAGAACCCCTCCTTGTATAGAATATCAAACACCTTTTGCTAAGGTACCAAACAGAACAATTACAACAATAGAACTTGAACACAATGGAACTTGAACCTGTAGTTAAAGAAAATACATGTTTGAACTGAATGTTTTCACATAGAATTATAAAAATTGTATATACACATGAAAATTAAGCATCTAAATTAAATATAAATACAAACATGTACTTTCACTACTGTTCCTGTATATTTCGAAGTACCAGATTCATTTATTAATGTGTGAGCAATCTCTCATCGCAAATTTGCAATTGCAGCTCCGCTCTCTTGGAATGAGATTGTCTCCTCTTTCAAAATGCATTCTGCAAACTGAAGTGCGAGACATTTTGGATAAAATGTCCAAAACATTTAGAAAAAAAGGTTAATGGATGATCTACCAGGAAGACAATTTTTTAGTATAAAACCATTTGTGATTATTTCCAAGTGTATTCTAAAAGTAAAATTAAAGTTTAAAAGCAAAATAATACTTATGTTATTTATTTATTTATTTTAAATCCTGGCAGGAGGCAAGTGTTTGAAATATTACCTTGCAAAACAAATACTCCACAGGACAGACTGTCCTGCTGTTTTGGACGAGGAACAGTGGAGCATTCCCATTTGGATATTGTCCATCCTTTTTTCCTCAAAAAAGCCCTAAAAGTAGAATTAATCTTAACCATTTTCTTGAAAAGAAAAAAAAAATACAAAAGGCTTGCTTTAAATATCTAGAATCATAGATTTAAAAGATTATTTCATTACTTTGCATATTCTGCAATATAAAAAAGAAAACCTTGGGCAATTACCTGCATGCATTAAAATAAAGACAATTACATACCTGGTAACAGCTGTGCACTTTTCAATTTGCCATGCATTTTCTTCAAGTGGGTTTAGATACAGTACCTTTTTCTCTCTTGAATAAATAACCTAACAAACAGTAATGTGAAATTTATTTACACAACTCTCCATTAATTACACTAATCAGAGCATATGGGACACACACTCTGGGTGGAATACAACATACATTAAGTTGGTCAAAGGAAAATTAACCTAACAAGTTTGGTGAAAATATTTCTCCATTTATATTATTTCAGAAAGTATCCTAAGCTGTTTTAGGCTGCCAGCCCAGAAACTTGTATTATAAATATATAAAAAAAACATTTAAAATTATTTAAAATGATTATGTTTAGCATCAACCAGTACACACTACTTACCACCAATGTGCAGTGATGGCGAACACAAACTCCCCCAAGTAACACGATGTATTTATCCAAGTCAACCTGGAAAGAATAGAGAGTCTTTACTACTATTTATGAGTTAAAAAATAATAACAAAAAAATAAAAGACAAACAAAATAAACAAACCTGTCTCATCATAGGTGGTTTGCTCTGCCAATTTGTATCTGACGGTATCAATAAGGCATGACCGTTTCCTTAGTTATTTTTTTACGGAAGAGAAGAAAATTAAAAAAGTGGAGAGATCTTTCACCTGAAACAGGTAACTAAGACTAGTGTTAACCTTTCACTAATTGGAAAAGAGTAATTCAGTGCTCAGTGAGACTCAAAAAACAAGGTTCCGTCAGTGGTCCACCAGGAATGCCACTTTGCCATCCTACTATTAACACATACCCCAATAGTGGCCGTTAAAATTACCTCACTCTGCAGTTCCTGTCCTGGCTGTAGATTTTGTAACTCAATGTCAAAGATTTTATACTTAAATTTTTGAAATCACTATGCGTCCGGTTAATCCACACCATGCATCTGAAATATCTAATATAAGAAATTGTTAATCAACACTAGAAAATAAATAAATAAATAAAAATAGATAAATAAATAAAACTTTATGTATCTTACATTGTTCTGCAGTTGTAAAGGATTCCAGTGCAGATGTTTGTTCCACACTTGAAGCTTCTAGTGCAGGTGATGCCACATGTGATTCTTCCAGTGCAGGTGGTTCTTCCACATCTGATGCTTCTAATGCTCATGGTTACAAATCCGGGCCTTTTGTCATCAGTGGCTTTTCATGTGCTGAGTCCAGAGGCTTAGGCATGGTTACCTTATGTGGTTCTTGCTGCTCTCTTGCCACAAAGTGCTTTAGGTGGTTTATATGGACCCCATGCACAATGTTTCTACTTCCTTGATGAAGATCCACCACATTTCCCCTCACATGTTTTATAGTAAATGACCCTAAGCAGTCTGGTTCCAACTTTCCCTCTTTGTTGGCTGATATTTTGCTGAAGCACTTTCTCTCCAACACTGAAAACTGGTGGCACACCTGCTTTTTTGGATTAACCTTTTCAGATTCTCTTTTCACATTTGTTTTTACAATGTTACTTATGTGTTCATGCCTTTCTATGCTTTCAGCAATCTTTTCTTTTGCTAAGCATCCTTCCACATTAATTGAAGAAAGCTACACATTTGGAATATTTAATTAATCCTTCATGTTTTAAATTCTTTAAAACAGAATTCCACCAAAACTAATTTAAAATCTATAGATAACAGTTGAATAAATTATACATAAAATAGAATTAAGAATTACATAGCTGGGTACCATACCTCTAATTCCTCTGGTCCAAACATGAGGTAATAAGGACTGTATTTCGTGGGTAGATGTTTCTTTATTCTTAGCCCAAATATAACAGCATCTCAATACAAGTCCCATGTAGCAGGTTTGCTTCCAACTAGCTTGCTCAATGCTCTACAGAGTTTAAGATAAAATATTCAAATTAACATTTGAATGAAGTATTTAAGAAAACACCATTATTACTGTCTTGAGTTAAAGATTACTATAGGCAGACCAAAACTTGCCATTGTATTGTTCATTTTTTAACTTGTCCATTTGTTTGTGGATGGTAGAGTGCAGACAGATTTCTTTTTATGTTGAGAAGTCTGCATAATATGGAGTCCATTTACAATAAATATAAATAAAACATTATACAATTATCAGACTTTTAATGTTTAATATAGAGCCCCAAAATGATAAACTATTTTGATAATGCAGTCCGAGACCTCAGCAGATAGATTTTGTTTGGAGAGGAAATGCTTCAGCCCATTTTGTGAAGTAATCGACCACAGTACATATGCACTCATGGCCCCTTTCGGTTTTAGTAAGCTTGCCTATTAGGTCCATTCCAACCAGCTCCCATGGTTTATTTACCTGAAATAAACAGGCTCATAAAAATAACAAATATTTTATTTGATGTATTGATGGAATAAAAATCAAACAAAACATGCCTGTATTGGTGTATCAGTTTTTGAAGCCTTCACTGTCGGCCTCTTCCTCTTCCTCTGACACTCAGGCAATTGGGATACTTAAAATAAAATAAAAAGTTTCACGTTAAAAATATCAATATAATGTTATTTAGTGCTTTTCAAAGTGGGTCATATTCACAAAGCTCTTAACATAAAAAAGTATTTTCTAATTATGAGGCTTAAGTACTTACTGATGTTAACATCTATATATATTATATATATATATATATATATAATAATATATATATATAGAGGCTTACCTACCAATGTGATGGATGTGCCTGCTTTTTATCACAAATATCATTAAAACTACACCCTGATTAGTAAACAATGCAGCCCTTATACAAGGGTATGTTATTCTGTATTTTAAAATGTGCGAATAGGACTTCAAGTTACAAAAAAAACTTAAGTGAGTCATTAAAAAAATAAAATAAACAGGACTCGATTTGCTGGCCCAGAAGGCACAGGGAAGGAGGAGGGACTAGAGTTCAGCCAATTACTGCAGCTGTTTAGTTCATTTCCCAATCCAGGAGTTAGGAATTGATTACTATTATATATATAAATACATTTTTTTAAATCTACGATTCCACTTTTGTAATAATAATACCGTGCTTTTGCTTTTATTAGCCTAATAATTAGCGGAGTACATGCGTAGGCTAATGCAATTACTCGACAAAGGAGATCTTCAACAAATTAGTCAAAAAACACATAAGGTGAAGATAACACAGTCTTGTATGCTCCAGCTCCAGCGCAGTGATTTCACTGTCTATAAGGGTGGCACAACTGACTGCTAAACTCAATAATACTGTTATTTAAAAACATAAACTTAGATAAAACACACTGAACTGATAAAACTAAACTACAAACACTGAACATTTAAAGTCCAGAAAGCAAACGTACCTAGTAAATACTACACATTTTTAAAAGAAGCAGCATCATACAATGATTTTTTTTTCTTTTTAGCATACAGACTGCAGTCCACCACCATGCTATTTATATATGTAATTTAGCCACGTGTGCTCTCAACGGTCACTCACTGTCAGCAACCGATTGGGTGTTTATAGTTAACGTCACCCAACAGAAAGGAAACGTACACTAGTATGGTTGTGGTTTTATTTGAAAGGAGATTCAACATTGTTAATTTGATTGCTAAGTTGCAAAGTACTACAATGTGGTAAAAAAAATAAATAAATAAATAAAAATCCGTTGTCCGCCATTACAGGATTTTTCTCGCGCACCCCCTGAGGAGCTCTCGACTACCCCCAAGGTTACGGGTACCCCAGTTTGAAAACCGCTGTTATAGATCAATGTCCATTATGTGACCAAAGAGCACCATCTAGATTCATTTAAATTTTTGATATAGCATCTATGTGTTTTTATATTTGCATATATCTGCAATCTTTATGGAGTAATAAGCATTTTTTACAATTGAACTTTAGTAGAGGTCAAAGGTCATGGTCATTGAAATGTTTTGATAGAGCATAAATGTGTTCCCTTATGTGTTACATAGCATCAATGACCTTATCTGCATTCACTAAGGAGTTAGTATCCAATTTTACATTAAACCTGTAAGAGAGGTCAAAGGTCACGGTCAATTATATTTTTTATCGAGCATACATGTGTTCCTATGTTTGTTCCATAGCAACCATGTCCCTATCTGCATATTCTATGGAGTAATACTCATGTTTTACAAATTACCTTTAGTAAAGGTCATGCTCAATGACATTTTTCGATAGAGCATGTATGGGTTCCTATAAGTGTTACATAGTATCCATTCCAATATCTGTACTCTCTAGGGAGTTATTAGCTAGTTTAGCATTTGACCTTTAGGACCGGTAATAGCTGAAATTTGTTTTGCTTATGGTGGCCATGTTTTTTTATTGCAGCGACTTGCCTTGAACAAATTTAAAACAGGACCCAGCCATGAGTATGTGTGCCAATTTACGTGCCGATCGGCAGTAACGGTTTCGGAGAAGATCTTTAAATATTTTTGGCCAATCTAATATGGCCGTGTGATGAGTCAAAGGGGTTTCGGTCTGCAATTCAGCCTCCCAACAGTAGAAGGCATCAAACCAACTCGGGACTTCCCTTACCAAGGTCTTGTGACCATGACAAAAGTCATCTTTTTGAGGGTCGGCACCTTGGTGAACGGCGGAAGTACGAGTATGTAAATTCCAGCCACTGGAGTCAAGTGAAATTAAGGATACCTGTCAGTTTGGGATTGGTGATCCACTGACTACCGGGGCGGGGTTGGCATACTAAAGGGAACGTGCTACTGTGTTCAGGGTTGGTCCTAAGGAATAGAGGCAGGGGAAAAAAGGCTGGAGGGAAGTACGTGGGAGTTTGGACTGTGTCACGAACAGAGGCTTTACTAACTTGGCTCTTTTCTGTTTTTATTCCTTTTTGTTTTATTTTTGGATTTAAGCAGAACGCGAAGAGGACTAAGAGGCTTCTGTTCCCTTATTTTTGATTACTCCAGCACTCCCTCCCTCACATCCTTCTTTATTATTTTTCTTTTTTTCCATGTAATATTAAATAAAATTAATTTTTACACGTAAATCACTGTCTGGAAAATCCATTTTTACTCACACGCCTCACAGGCCGCCAAACCAGTTGACCAGTTGACCTCTCCTAAACAAATCTTATTGTAGGCCACTCTGTACAGCAAGTTTCAGATCTCTACCTTTAGCCATTTATGACAAGAAGACTTTTGAAAAATGTCAATTTGTGACAAAATCCAATATGGCTGCCTTACCATGTGACATATGGCCTTCGTCAAGCGGTTTTCATTTTGTGGCCATTTAGCAGATATGGCGGAATAATAATAATCAACACAAAAACAATAGGTTTCCTCAGCCTATGGCTTGGAAGGAACACAAAAACAATAGGTTTCCTCAGCCTATGGCTTGGAAGCCTAAGCATATGTTGTGTGAAATTTAATTACTTTAAATTTAAAAGGAAGTTGATGTGGAAGTAAATAAGACAATTACTTCACAGAGTAATTTTAAAA
This sequence comes from Polyodon spathula, assembly GCF_017654505.1. Classification (NCBI taxonomy): domain Eukaryota; kingdom Metazoa; phylum Chordata; class Actinopteri; order Acipenseriformes; family Polyodontidae; genus Polyodon; species Polyodon spathula. The sequence goes on from NC_054535.1 coordinate 67,602,994, forward strand.
GGTCCTTTATTATTCACACACACACACACACACACACACACACACACACACACACACACGCAGTTACATACACAGATGCTATACTGCGAATAACGATATCCCTAACGGGACACAACCCAACAAGGTTACATACAAAGATTATATTAATCACAGATCAATACAATCCATGAGACGCAACTGAACTAATTCTTACCCTTCCAAGCGGATTGGGAGAGCCCTTCGACCCTGGTAAGAGAAAGCAGCTGTCTCCAAGAAATTACCGAGCAGGACTGCGCGCTAATCCTCACGGCTGACTCTCATCAGAGCAGAGAAGAACCCCGTCCTTTATAACTTACCAAGTTAGGCTTTTGCATGCGAGAGAGTAATTGGCCAGATCACTCCCTCGAGGCTCGGCCCTCTGAATAAACTATTCCTTTCCCTAGAACATTCTAACCAAAACAAGTTATATAAATGTGACAAAAACAAGTTATATAAGATATGGGGTTATTATAGGGCAAGGGCAAAGATGAACTCGAACGCATTTCTAGAACTTTCTAGAACACACTTTTTTTATTACAGCATAACAAACACATTTTTGGTTGTGGCCTGACCTATTAGAATGTCTTATCAAAGTATTTACCCATTTTACAATGTTAGGGGTCATGTTGGGCCAATAGTATCTCCCTGAAATGGCATATGTGGTCTTAAAAATATCACAATGGGCACCTATTGAACGCCCATGAAATTTTGCAATCCCTTGCTTCTTCTGCTGAGGCAACAACTTTAGCTGGCTTTCTGTCATCACCTTTATTCTTACGAAGATAGTGTAGTTTGCTATCTGAAAAGACAATTGCATTCAATCTCATACAGATTTCTGTCTAAATACAACAAATTAAACAATTGTATCATAACCTAGAAATAAGAGTTACTTTACCATAAATCTCAAATTGATGCCGAATGGTTAATTTTTCTTGTTTTGTTGTTCCAGATGGGTATTCATTTTGGTGAGGTAATCCATTATTTCAGAAACAACAGATTGGTCCATTTCCTAAAATAAATAAAATACAACTAAAATTGGTAATGTGAATAAACATATGAAAATATAAACATAAGTAATATGAATGGAATGAAAATGCCTGGGAAATGTACAATTATATAAAAAAAGTCAATTTGTCTATGATTTAAGAGTTAAATATTGCACTGTCCTACTCTTTGATCCATCTTGATCCAAGACAAAGCCATTCCATCACCCCCACCCGTCAAATAGATATAGAATAACATTACACTTCTGCTTTAGGTATTTACCTACTTACAACTGACACATTTTTTGATTTACAAGTATTTTTGCATTTCCAGGAAAAATCATATTACTTATGCTGCACAAAAGTTTGAGGACAGAGTAAAACGTTTAAAAGAGAAGGTTAAAATTGCAGACATGTCCCAGTTTAAGAGCTAAAAAATAATTTTAAAAACTCAGATTAGACATAATATTTCGTCACATATTTGCATTTGTATTTAGTTTGGTTGTAAATGTACTGCACTTGCATTTAGATTGAGTAAATACAGATTTTCAAATACACGTCATCATTTGCATTTAAATAGCCTATAAACGCATTTGACCCAATGCCTGTCTTCTGACAAAACCAAAAGTCGCCATTATCGGTACCAAAAGACGCCATCAATACAAGTTTGTAATTTGTGATTAGCAAGTAAGTCAAAGTTTTGCTTTCATCCAGGTCTTACATTTAAAACCATGAAAAAATAGGTAAATACATTAATTATTAAATATTTCTTTCCATATTATTACTGTACCTTAGCTCCTTTCTTCTCTGCTCCAATCAGGAATTGTAAGCTACTTGCTATCCTGTGCTCCTTAAACTTGCATGAAATGAGCGTTCACAATCACACACACACACGAGCAGACTTCCATTAAAGAAATATACGCATGCTACAAATCAAGCTAGAGAGATCTGCGAAATCTAGTTGATTGCTAGGGGATGCATGATATCAAGGGGGTGCAGGATTCATCATAACACCGGGTTGATGCTGGCTTGCACTACAGCTCCAGATCGTGTTACTGGTAGTGTATAGAGACAAACAACAGTCGACACTAACAAACACAAAACAATCACTCAGGGTTTTCAGTATTACACATTATTCCTTCAAGGTTAAATCCAACCATTTGCAAAGGAACAGATTATTTTACTACGCCCCTATTTTGTACCCTCCTTCATGACTCCTTTGTTAACGAGCGCACCCGCTTCTCCAATTCGCAGTTGCCACGCCGTTTCACATTCAGGTCATTGTGTTCAGGTACCGTAGCTCTGTCCCTTTTCTAGTCAGCCGACCTACCCACAGGAATAAAGTGTCATTCCTTTTAGTCGAAGGTACTTCCCTTTACCTAGTGCTCTCACAGATCGGAAGGGAGATCTAATACCAAGAATCATTCAATCTGTGTCACAAGGTCTTATGTATGGTTTGAAATTACAGTAAATTTAATTGAAAGGTGCAGGACAGAGTCATTAATCAAGGCCAGGTTGTAGAAGCAATAAGTATCTATTTAAGTTCTGATACTAAGCCTAACGATCTTCCTATGATTGAATTTCCAGACATTATTTAAAATACACAAAAAAATGTCACAGGTGGAGATTAGAATGATATCGTCCTATTTTTATAGAACACGCTTCGTCAGAAAAAGGAATGCAGTTGCTATGGTAAACCAAACTAAACATGATCATGTTACATGGAAAAAAAACTAAAGCCAAACTGCAGCCTGTTTATTTGTTGTACAGTAATAGATTAATATATATATATATATATATATATATATATATATATATATATATATATATATATATATAGAAAGAGAGAGAGAGAGAGAGAGAGAGAGAGAGAGAGAGAGAGAGAGAGAGAGAGAGAGAGTAACATGTCATTGTCAAAATCGAAAACAATGCCTTTGATAACCCAGCCTCAAACAGGCAATGGGAGGCAACTCAGTGTTTAATATGTACAACAAAACTGATTATCTTATCCAAACCGTTTTCAAGGAGATTATAGATTACATGCTACAGAATTAGGAAGAAAAAAAAAAGGTATTGTGTTGGATATACAGTACAGTAGTGATATATTTTTATATTAGTAGACAAGATGGTTTGAAACTTTATAACATTTGTCAACTTTACTATGGGCCTGTTTTGATCAAGTACTACCCTAGCAGGAAGAGACACTCAATTTACAGCAGTAGGGAATCCCCTGAATTGCATCAACCACCTATTGACAATATCTTTAGATAATTGTATCTTTTGTTCTTGACATTGCTGTTTGGAGTTTAATTTATTTTGGGCAGTCTTTTTATAGTCCTTAACAAGCCACAATAGAAGCAACTGTAATTCACCCAACTGAACCTACCACTGGTTTACTTCACAATTATTTTTCATATGGTAGCAATGGGATGATGATGATCCTTAATAATACTCCATTCAATACAATCATAAAACAGTTGTCACATTGAATAACTCCTTTTTTAAACTTTAACTCACACGGTATTGGCAACAAACAAAATTTCAAAACCTATTTTGGTTTTTACAGTTGCTGAATACAGATTTCCTGAAACAGGCACTGACAACTGGCCATGAAGTAAACATACTCTATATTAAGTATGTCAAGGAATTGAAGGAAACTTTCCACAATACTAAAACAGTCATAATGGTCCAACAGCAATAATGCCCACTCCGAAGAGGAAAACTGTTTTGATGCCAGTGTGCAGTACTTTAGATATGGGATGGCTCATATTCTGTTTAGTGCAGAGAAATAAATTATGATATGATACAGCATACAGATATGCCAAAAGTTTAACATCACCTAATTTTAGGATTAGATTTATATATATATATATAGCAACACGGCGGGTGGGGGGGTAAAATCCTCCCTGCCAAAAAGAAGTGAGTAGGCCCATACGTGTTAATTGTTTTATTGCTTATTTATTAGTTATCCCCTGCACCTGGTGTTTATTGTAAATTTGAGCCAGGTGCAGGATATTTAAAGAAAGCAGCCAGTGTGCTCAGGGCTGATGTCGTGTAAAGGAGCCCTGTTGATGGTGATTTCAACTGTAACAAAGGTAGTGTGAAAAAGACGTTTTGTGTGTTTGTATTACAGGTAAACAGCTTAACTGTCTTGTTATAGTTAGGTTCCTGTGCTGGTGTTTAGTTAGTGTTCCGAGGGAGCTAGGTGTTTATTTTGTGTTTGTTTATTTTGTTTGCTGTCTCCAGAGCGAGAGAGAGAAGACACGTTGTCTCCAGAGCGAGAGGGAGAAGCCCCGCTGTCTCCAGAGCTAGAGGGAGAAGCCCCGCTGTCTCCAGAGCCAGAGGGAGAAGCCCCACTGTCTCCAGGGTGAGAGGGAGAAGCCCCACTGTCTCCAGAGCGAGAGGGAGAAGCCCAGCTGTCTCCAGAGCTAGAGGGAGAAGCCCCGCTGTCTCCAGAGCCAGAGGGAGAAGCCCAGCTGTCTCCAGAGCTAGAGGGAGAAGCCCCGCTGTCTCCAGAGCAAGAGAAAGAAGCCCCGCTGTCTCCGGGGCGAGAAGGAGAAGCAGTAAGCAAGGTGGAGGAGGTGGAGAGCCCACAACCACCACAGCCCCGACCAGCACCCCTGCGATAAAATCCAGGTAATACTGTGAGTGGTACCTTGCCCTGTGCTCCTGGACACCCTGCCGGTCTGCCTAGACCTCTCTACGCTAGACCTGGAGCCCAGGAGTCTGCAATATCGGTTACAGCTCTGCCCATGGTTCCCTACTCCGCTCTCCCCGAGCACCCAGATGTTGCTAGGAGTCCGGTTGATGGTGATTTCAACAGTAACAAAGGTAGTGTGAAAAAGCCTTTTTGTGTGTTCTGTTTTGTGAGTTTGTATTACAGGTAAACAGCTTGGCTGTCCTGTTGTAGTTAGGTTCCTGTGCTGATGTCTAGTTAGTGCTTCGAGGGAGCTTTGTGTTTGTTTATTTTGTTTGTGTATTAAAAATAGTGCGTAAGAGCCTGAAAAACTCCCATTTGTGTCCTGGGTCCTACTTGAAAGGGGCAACGAACCATGAGTAGTGAAACCTCAGTTTCTTATATATATATATATATATATATATATATATATATATATATATATATATATACACAAAAGAGTCTAAATTGGTGAAGTGAAATGAAAAAAATAACTTGTTTAAAAAAATTATAAAAAATAAATAACGGAAAAGTGGTGCGTGCATATGTATTCCCCCCCTTTGCTATTAAGCCTCTAAATAAGATCTGGTGCAACCAATTACTTTCAGAAGTCACATAATTAGTTAAATAAAGTCCACCTGTGTCACATGATCTGTCACATGATCTCAGTATATATACACCACCAAGAAAGCTGAACCATGAAGACCAAGGAGCTCTCCAAACAGGTCAGGGACAAAGTTGTAGAGAAGTACAGATCAAGGTTGGGTTATAAAAAAAATATCCAAAACTTTGAACATCCCACAGAGCACCATTAAAGCCATTATTAAAAAATGGAAAGAATATGGCACCACAACAAACCTGGCAAAAGAGGGCCGCCCACCAAAACTCATGGACCAGGCAAGGAGGGCATTAATCAGAGAGGCAACAAAGAGACCAAAGATAACCCTGAAGGAGCAAAGCTCCACAGTGGAGATTGGAGTATCTGTCCATAGGACCACTTTAAGCCGTAAACTCCACAGAGCTGGGCTTTATGGAAGAGTGGCCAGAAGAAAGCCATTGCTTAAAGAAAAGAAATAAGCAAACACGTTTGGTGCTCGCCAAAAGGCATGTGGGAGACTCCCCAAACATATGGAAGAAGGTACTCTGGTCAGATGAGACTAAAATTGAGGTTTTTGGCCATCAAGGAAAACGCTATGTCTGGCGCAAACCCAACACTTCTCATCACCACGAGAACACCATCCCCACAGTGAAGCATGGTGGTGGCAGCATCATGCTGTGGGGATGTTTTTCATCGGCAGGGACTGGGAAACTGGTCAGAATTGAAGGAATGATGGATGGCGCTAAATACAGGGAAATTCTTGAGGGAAACCTGTTTCAGTCTTCCAGAGATTTGAGACTGGGACAGAGGTTCACCTTCCAGTAGGACAATGACCCTAAGCATACTGCTAAAGCAACACTCGAGTGGTTTAAGGGGAAACATTTAAATGTCTTGGAATGGCCTAGTCAAAGCCCAGACCTCAATTCAATTGAGAATCTGTGGTATGACTTAAAGACTGCTGTACACCAGAGGAACCCATCCAACTTGAAGGAGCTGGGGCAGTTTTGCCTTGAAGAATGGGCAAAAATCCCAGTGGCTAGATGTGCCAAGCTTACAGATACATACCCCAAGAGACTTGCATCTGTAATTGCTGCAAAAGGTGGTTATACAAAGTATTGACTTTGGGAGGGGTGAATAGTTATGCACGCTCAAGTTTTCTGTTTTTTTTGTCTTATTTCTTGTTTGTTTCACAATAAAAAATATTTTACATCTTCAAAGTGGTAGGCATGTTGTGTAAATCAAATGATACAAACCCCCAAAAAATCAATTTTAATTCCAGGTTGTAAGGCAACAAAATAGGAAAAATGCCAAGGGGGGGTCAATACTTTCGCAAGCCACTGTATATATATATATATATATATATATATATATATATATATATATATATATATATATATATGAGTGCTGAGAAAGTTTGTGAATCCCTTGGGATTTTCACGTATTTCAAACCTAAAATGTTAAATCTTAATCTAAGTCCTAATAATAGGTAAAGACAACCTGATTAAACAAATGACACAAAACATGATACTTTTTCGACATTTATTCATCCACAAATGATTCAACATTTCATATCCATGTGCGAAGAAGTATGTGAACCTTTACATTCAGTAACTGGTGACATCCCGTTGAGGAGGATTTACTTCAGCTAAGCATTTCCTGTAACTGTTGGTCAGTCCTTCACATCGGTTTTGAGGAATTTTGGCCCATTTCGCCTTACAGAACTGCTTCATCTCTGTGACATTTGAGGGCTTCCTTGCATGGACAGCTTGCTTCAGGTCCTGCCACAACATTTCTATAGGATTTAGGTCCGGACTTTGACTAGGCCATTCTAAAATGCGGAATTTCTTGTTCTGCAGCCATTCTTTTGTAGATCTGCTTGTATGTCTAGGATCACTGACTTGCTGCATGACCCACTTTCGGTTCAGCTTCAGCTCACAGATGGATGGCCTGACATTCTCCTCTAGAATCTTCTGATACAATGCAGAATTCATGGTTGTGTCAATGATGGCAAGCCATCTAGAAGTCTTGTGGAACATCTATGTGCTCTTTGGAGAATTTCAGACATGCAGCAATGTTCTTTTTAGAGAGCAGTGGTTTCCTCCTGACTATCCTTCCATGAACACCATTCTTGTTCAGTCCTTTTCTGATAGTTGAGTCATGAACGAGGCGAGAGTGACCTGCAGATCCTGTTACTCTAGGGTTCTTTGTGACTTTCTTGATGATTTTCCGGTTTGTTCTTGGAGAGATTTTGGTAGGACGACTGCTCCTGGGTAGAGCGACTATGGTCTTGAACTTTCTTCATATCTCTCTGGATTAGTGGAGCTCCAAATCCTTAGAAATGGTTTTGTAACCTTTCCTAGACTGATGAGCATCAGTAATTCTTTTTTCTGAGGTCCTCAGAGTTCTTTTGATTGTGGCATGACGTGTTTCCACACACCTCTATGATGAAGACCAAACTCACAAAGTTTCTTATCTTTATATAGGGTGGGGCCTCCCAAACTCACCCCTGAAGAGCTACCTAATTATTTAAACACCTGATTCTAATTATCCCCTTAATTGAGCTGATAAAACCAGGGGTTCACTTACTTTTTCACATACCCTGAATCTTAATTAATCATTGTTTGTCTAATGCATACATCATTTTTTTTCAAAAGACATGGAATTGGTTAATATAAACCCTATTGGATATTTAAGAAAAGGTTTTGATTCAAGAAGGCTATCATGGTAAAACTATGTAATTTCCAAAATTATCATTGGGGTTCACAAACTTTTTTTCGGCACTGTATATGTGTGTGTTTGTGTGTAAGCAATAAGGCACGACAGGGTGTGGGATATTCTCTAATACCCACACTCCTCGGGTGCGTTACAAGTCACGAGGCGCAGCCAAGTGGCTTTAACCCCCCCAGGGGCGTGTGGCTATTAGAGTACACCCCACACCCTGACGTGCCATATTGCACTTATAAAATGAATCAACCAACATTACAAAAAGTAAATAAATCTAAAAACACATTTTAATTAACAAAAAAGTTATTTTTATTAAATTTCCTTCCACCTCCACCTGACCTTAGAAAAAATAGTCCCTTAAAACATAAAAAAATGCATTAATTAAAAAATAATTTCAGATGTTGAACTGAACATTGCCATTGAAAGTGCAGTTTTGATTCGTTACACTTCTTGTAATTCTTGGTTTATTTTAAAGTTATTCTTGGTTTATTCATTTTAAAGTAAATATTACTGCCCATTTTATTCATGACACAGCAAAAAATGAGTCTGCCTTTAAATCACACAGCACAAATAAGTCTGACTTTAAATCAAGCAGACCCTTCCTCACAAGACCTGCAATAGTATCAGGTGAGAGCGCGTTTTTTTTTTTTTTTTTTTTTTTAATAATCCTTTGTTATCCAGGGTAGTAACAGGAGGTATCCATACCAGATTTGTGCTACAGCTTCACATTGGAATGAAAGACATTATTTGCATACCTGGTCACTTATCAAACTGACTTTGCAATTTACAGCTTGGTAACGTGGAGAACTACTGGGCCAGTGTTAAGAAACAATTTAAAACAATGCAGGGCACAGCAGAAAACATGATACCACCATACCTGGACACATTTAAAAAGTATGGCATGAACTGTCGAGATTAATTGATAAATGTTCAGCATCAGATCAGACAGCTGCGAAGGGGGTGGATCCAATGGCGGGCAGGCGGGCGGCAGGCAGACGAACGGACATCGGGAGCAAAGGCAACAAAACATATTTTAACCCCAAAGTCTCTTTTAAGAGGGACCCAAATCTTTTGTGAAAAGCTCAAAGTTTAAAAGGTATTTTTAAAACTATATTTTCAGAATGGGATAGGGAAAAGCCATAGTTCAGGGAGAAGGAACAGAGCGACCAGAATGGCAAGTTTTGAATTTATTTGAATACTTACTTTTGCTTTTTTTCACTATTTTAATTAATCATTGGTGTCCGATTCAGATTCATTCAATATCTCATGTACACTTTGGTTTCCCAAAAGTTCAACATTTACATAAATCTCGTCGGTCGTGTTTATTGCAATAAATTGCAATATGTCTGCAGTTTTGTTTTTAAATTGGAATTGGAAATGGAAATCTGCCAGTGATTTGCCCGTTTTTGAAAAAAAGTGCCAACCTATGGTGATCTGCAGTAATATCAACACCCCCATGTGACCTGTTTTGACTAAGTATATATATATATATATATATATATATATATATATATATATATATATATATATATATATATATATATAACTCTTAATCTTATATTTAACATCATGTAATCAAGCAATCAAATTATTCTGCAGGTTTCATTGACTTCTGAGGCAAAATTAGTTAATTCTATAGGGTGATCAAAACTTTTTGATCATAGCTGTACAGCGTTAAAATAACAAGTTACATTAGCATCTACTCAAGCCAGCCTGTAAATGTAAATGTAAATCAAAGCGAACCTAGTTAGTTATTCAAGCACTCTGGTTTTTGAATGAGGTTTTAAACACTTAATGAGGACCATGCTCTTTCATTCAGTAATTTTGTGGTCTGCTAGATCACTTTAATGTGACAGATGAGGCTGTGGTATAGGAAGACTGGGGATTTATTTTAATGGCAAACATTCAGGATCATCCAGACCACAAATATTCCAGATACACTAGCCCTTCACTATTAAAGATCCAATACTTCAATCATTTGATGCTTAAAAATATATATCTTAAAAAAAAATAGGAGGTTAAAATAAAGTAGGCTGAAGTTTACATTTTGATTAACCGTAATTAACCTTTTCCATTTGATATGGCTTAGAAAATAAATATTTGAATTGGACACAGTGTCTTAAACATTCAGTTAAACAGTTTGTAATTCAAATGCAAATCAGAATTCACATCAGGAAATAACTGTTTGGTTTGTGGTTAACCTTTTATGATCAAAATTACAACAGTTGTTAAATCTTAGGAAAAACCTCAAATACAGCAGAATATCTTTAAATAATTAAGGCCCAATTCAGTTAACTGTTAGACTGTGAAATTTTTGGTACAAATATAAATGTATGCAACTGAGGGGAAGAGTATTTGTCTTATTTGATTAACAGCACATCACTGATGTCTTTGTTAAATCCAAATTAAAATTGTTCCACATTCCCCCCAATGTTTTGAAAAAGATAATTGAATTGCAAATATGCACAGTATATACTTATATATTAAGTGAATGAATGCACTGTAACAGTTCTGGCTTGCTACCAAAACCTTTCACTGTTTTTTCTTACAAGGGGGCATGGTTTGATTTTATTAGACGTCAAAATCGTTGATTCTTTCATTTGATTTATATTGGGAAGAGCAGACTAGGCGTGGTTTATTACACCATTATCAATATACCAATATGTCTGCTCAGAAATATGGATTGGCAAATTAATTGACAATAACGGAAAACTAAATAATCATAAATGATAATGTTGTTTCCAGTTGTACAGTATGAGGATGTTGAGGTGTATGTAGAATCTGGTCTAGTACAAATTATTTATCAGAAGCTAAGTCATAGTGGCATGCTTATGTATGTGTATCTAGAATCCTGCATTGTAATTTGCTAAGACAATAATAAAAAAAATAAAAAAACACCTACTGTTAATAAGTCATGGCATTTTAAAATGTGAAATTAGCGATTTAACTTTTGACTACACATCTTTTTCTTAAATACTACATAAATAAATATATGAACTCCATGCTTTAAACATGTGTTACAAGTGATCAAATAACAACATTTAAATATGACAAGATCTGCTTCTTTGGTAAATTATATTTTGTAACTTAATAAAGCACATTGAAGAAATTGGCAGCAGTTGAAATGTAAATGGCAACACCTGGATTGAGTTAGGCTCCTTAACACAGGGAACCACAATGGTTTACAAGCCCTTGCAGGACCATTTAAAATGAAGGAGTCATGACTTTCTTGTTTAAACACACAAATGGTACCACTACTGAATCAAAATAATAAATAGTTCTCAAACTTCTTAAACATGACTGTTTAAAAAATGTCACATAACTGTAACATCATGTAACATCTGTTATACCCCAATTTATATGCAGCACAGACCCCTACTGTAATAGCTGTATAAACAAAGAAAACATATAACTCAATGTGTAGCCTTTTGTATTGTTTCATTGATTCCAGTAAAACACAACCAAGTTATTCAAACTTCCTAAACTGACAATACATACTGTAGGTCAGAGGTAAATATAATCTTTATATAGCTGTATCAACAAAGTTACAAAGGAATTTAAATTAATCTTTCATTATGGTTTGAGGAAGTTATTTTAGGAAGTACTCAACCCTATCCAGTATTTACCCTTTAAGTTTACCAGGGTGTTTGTTCACTCTACTTTTGCAGTTTTCCCATGCTTTTTACCTGGTTATACTATGTATTTACTACAGTTTACCCTGATTTGCCATGTTTTTAGTATGCTTTACCATACCTTTCTGGTCTTTACCATGCGTTCACTGCTTTATTACACTTTGCTATACTTATAGATTACACTTACTGTGCCCAGAGTATTTTATGTGTTCCTTTTTAAAACTATTCTTTTTTTTATTAATAAAATTCTGTTTGATAATAATGAAACTTTCACAGAGTGATGTCAAAGCAGAGAGTAACAGCTTTTATGTAGAAACTTTACATTCTTTAAATAACTGACAAGTTGTGATTTTTTTTAAAAGATCAACTGATAACTTCCTTGTGACTTACATCTGTCATTAGTTATTAAAACCTAATGTTAAAAGTGGATAACAGTGTCCACTCTCCAGACCCCTGTCCATTTTCTGGTCAGTTCCCAGGAAAGCTATTACCATGGTTATTAGTATAACTGCATAGACCCTTACAGTGCATTTCTTCAAGGTCTGAGCTGATGAATGAGTAGCAAATGGACTCATGCTCCCTCCCCTCTCCACTTTATGCAACTGAATAATGAATTCTATTGATATTCTATCAATATTTCTAAAGACATCTTAATAATTCAAAAATCCATAAAAGATCTCTTAGAACTCTTCTTTTTTGGAAACCCCAAGGTTCTTTAAAATAAGTCCTTCATTAAAAAAGCAGAATAATAGATTGACGCTTGCTCTCCTGTTGGTTAAAGATCATCCAAATTAGTGAAATAATGAACAGGACAGGGTTAATTGAAAACACAATTTCAATCACTGGTGTTGTTTGAGACATTTTCACAGGACATAAATGAAACCAGAACTGAGTAATCTGAACATTGTTTTTGGACGATCCCCAAACTGGGCATCGTGAGAATCATTAGTTGAAATTGAATATCATTGGATTTGTCTTTTGATTACAAACTCGAACTTTCATACTGTACTGTACGAAATACTATTCATACCCAATACAACCCTTCAGTGTAAAAACAAATTTGGTGTTTCTTACATCCATTAGGAGCAGAGTGTTGGAGGGGAACAGGTTAGTTATTGCACTCTGGTGTACCATAAGCACTTGGAGATCAAAGTGAATCTCAAAAGCAACAGGAATATTAGTTAAGATAACTATGGACTGATATTTCATAAATATATCAAGTTGCTCTTGAAACTCAGCAACATGAGAAGGTATTGGAAGCAAGGTAATTATTTTGCAGCTGCCTCTTATCTGAACATTGTATATCTAGGAATTATCTTTGGGTTGGAAATGGTGAAGCAATATCATATTTCATGGACACAGATGGTAGAGTATAAGTCATATAAATTATCATTTTGTTTGGTAATATTCTTTAGACATTTGAGAACTACATGGGTTTATTTTTCTAGTTAAGTTTAACTGTTTTGCATATCCCTGGTTTCGGGGGCTGTTCTAAGGCAGGATTTTACTAGTTTAGGCCCTGAAGGGAGATTAAGTGGAATTAAAAAATATATTTTTACATGATTTCCCACTTTACTGCGGGGTAAATGAAATATTTCACTGGGCGCCTACGAGGGCACGTGAGTGCTTGAGTGACGATGGTGTTAGAGATTGGATAGGCTGGACAGGTCAGGTAGCTTGAGATAAGTAAGAGCCGGGACAAGACATACAAACAAAGACACTCTGAACTCTCACCGTGGAGGATGAACATACAAAAGACGAAGCTCTCAAGTCCAGGCCAGGTCAGGCAGCATCCTCTGGCTGCTAGACGACAAGGGGAATGAGACATAGGGGACAAAAGGAAAGATTCCATTACTACACAGGCAGCATCGGCTGGCAGCTGGGTGGCTTGGAGAGTGAGGGAATAGTGTTGCAGGTTCGTATAGGAGAGATAAAGGAAGAGAACCCCCCTGTGCGGGTCCTAACTCGCTGGGTGGGGTAGTTGGACTGCCTCAGGGGACAAGAAATGTGCTCGCACCTGGAAAAGAAACTAGGGCTACCGATAGTAGGTTGTGTCCTCCATGAGGCTAGCGCATAACCTGTGAAAGTACAGATGTGGCCGGGGGTTCCCCTTTGACCGGTGAGGAACCACCGGGGACAGCAGGGACCTGGGCAGGAGGCCGACTCTGTCAGTCGGGGGAGTGAGACTCACTCCCCCCCCCAGAAGGATCCCTGTGTGGTCGGTGCAGTATTAGAAAGGAGCAGAGGAGGAGAGAGGAGAAGGACAAAAAACAAACACAAGACAAAGAGAGGAAGTAGTGCTAGGTTAATATAGGAAAGATGGATAGATTGACAGGCAGAGCTGCCAAAAGGAACTCCCGGCGCTGCCCTAGCCACAGCTCTTGACTGACGTGTCGAGTGCTGCGCAATGCTAATTAGAGATGACTAGAAATTAGCTGCCACGCCACCCCCCCCCCCCCCCCCCCCCCCCCCCCCCCCCCCCCCCCCCCCCCCCCACACACCCCGGATGTGATAGAGGCGGCTGATCACTTCCTCCACTCATTTCTCTATGGACGGCATAGAGAAATGAGGTAAACAGGGAAACGCAGTGAGAAGCGCTTTCTACGGCATCCCCTGAATTATGCCTAAAGGCTAACATAACAATAATGATAAATTATGTTACCTTTGCAGCAACCCCTATCTTTGACCATCACAATCACAATTTTAACAGATAAAGAGCAGAAACAATAAACAAGGTCCATCATCGTTGAACCTGCTGACCTGACATCTGAATAGCTACCTTCAGACTTTTTGTCTCTAATAGCCCTTGAATAGAAACCAGGTCGTGTTGCAAGCACAGCTGTGCACGGAGGGAAATAACGGCTCAATCAATAGAGTACATCAGAAAATGTTTTTTCCAGCTCAGTGCTCAAACCTGTAGGAGCAGTACCTGGAATGAAAGGGGAGGGGAGGGGTACAGCCTTAAAAGCTCCTATTAAATCTGATCAGAATGTACTTGACCAGATGTGTGGCTAATTGTGAGGGATGTTGGAATGAACAACCCATCAGTTTCTTAAAGTGCCCTGCAAAACTTTGCGAAAGGTACAGCAGCATTTACTAGGTCGCTGACACCTTGATGTTTCTGTCAGTAAAACGGGATAAAAGCTCTTGCAGTCCAAAATATTTTTTTATTTTTTATTTTTTCAAACTGAAAGTTTTGTGTATGACCGTTTACCGCTTAAAGAAATACTGCAATAAAAATTAATAGTTCACAGCTGTATAAACTGTAAGAGCATTCAGAACACTTAAACAAGTTTACCACATTATTTTTAAATTGTATTTTTGCAGTTTTCCCATGGTTATAGTAAATGTTTACCATAGTTTACCTTGGTTTGCCATTCTTATTAATATGCTTTACCATACCTCACTGGTCTTTACAATGCTTAACTATGCTATACCTTGCTTTCACAACAACTTATTACACTTTGCTATGCTTTTCTATGGGAAACTTTTATAAGGGAAGTTATCGGCAAAAAAACCCAATTAGGGCAGATTTCCGCTCACATCAAAAATATCTCATTATCCTCCATTCTGTACTAATCAAACATTGAGTCATTGACAACAGGATCTGGCTACAAGTAACAATATAGACCTTAGAGTGTGACCTTTTTTCAAAATTGCAGTCTTGTTTCAGATCTGGGCAGCAGAACAGGCCTGCTTTGTATTGATCTTGTTTTAGCCTTAAATTTCTGTACTTTCTTGACAGCCTTCAACCCTGTGGAGCTTCATGGAGTGCCTATAGGCCCGTGCTGGACTGTCTGATACTGTATTCCGAGTATGCTTAGTTCACCTAGCGGTACCAGTTTGTATCTTTGGTACCTTATTCTGAAGCTTGTGGTGTCCACCAGTGCTCCATTCTAGGACCCATTTTCTTCAGTCTGCATATTCTGCCACTAGTGTCTTTATTTAACAGGATGCACCATGTAGGCACAGATATATTTTTCAGTTGCTTTGATATCAGTGGTTGAAAACACAAAGACCGATAGAAGAGGTAGATCTTGTTTTTGTTCACAAAACAAGTTTTCTTGTTTGATATGACAGCCACTTTGATAAAGCTAAATGAAATAAAATATAAACCAAAAAAAAAAAAAAAAACAGTTTTCTTTGACATTCAGTTTCTTGGAAGCCAAATACCAATGAAAAGTGATTTGATTAAATGTAGTCCAAAAACATCCAGATGGAGGTAATTATGCATAATCCTAACAAGTGGATATTGTTGGAAATGACACAATCTTTGAATGCAATAGCTCCAAGCTTCAAATGCATGCTATGACATCACAAACCATGAATATCCATTGACCTTATTAACGAGCCACTTTGAGTGAATTCAAAGACAGCAGCTGGCATGTAGTGTTCTCCTCTGCTTAGTATGGTAACTGCGTATGGGGAGCTATTCACTTGAAGGGCTTTAGAAGTATGAAAGTCGTGTATTGCTCATGGATGTTGTTTTGAGAAAATTAAACTTCTATACATTTTCCATTTAGTGTTGTGGCTACAACAAGCCTTATGGACTGTTGTGCTTTTTAATATATTTCTTGACCTGAGCTTGGTGTACAAGCCAGCCTAACTTTTCTTGCATTTTGCCTACTGTTAAATTTCCATCTGTTATATCTTTGCCTTTTGTACTCTAGCAGGGATTCAATGTTGTCTAAGGGTACATCCTCATCTTTCTGGCTGTGCTAGAGCAGTCAGAATCAGTCTGTGGTGTGTTTTCTGTATCTCACACATGTAGGAGTTGTATTGTTGTGTCGGCAATTGTGCAGCTGTAACTGGTGTTCCATCTTGTTAAGGTTACATAAATGAGTCTTGGTAGCCTCCTATCTGTCAGGAGTCCAAACTTCACCCCTTATACACACCTTCACCTAGTCACATACACAATAGTGTTGTTTTCCACTTGTATCTGTTCAGTAAAGGCCATGTATTTAACGTTGCTCTGGAACAGATGTAAAAACATAAATATACCAAACGCTGGAACTACCAGGAATGTAGTACGCTTTTTATTTATACTGATTATTCTTTGAGAATAGTGCATGTTCTCAAATTTTATATACTATATAAAAGAAATCAACTAATAACCAATACGGATTTGTCACAATTGCAGTCCATTTTAAAATTGTACTGTATACATGACACCCTAACTGCAACCTCTATTAACTTGCACTTTTGCTTTTCTGACCTAAATGTCACTTAAAGCAACCTGTCTGTCTCTTGTTTACAACATAATTTGTACAAATCATGTTCCTGCTTCAACAGTTTGACACAAAAAATAAATAAATGTGTTAGTCAGTGCTAGTGAAAGGTCAAAAATAGAAAACAAAAATCCCCGGTCTCTGCCTACTGCCTACCTAATATGCTCCCTGCCACTTTTATTCAAAACAGCAAAACACAGACCTGCCTACTTGCTTTCTTGCTTTAGCTCCAACGTCAAGTGTGTCATGACAACAAATGAAAAATGTACCCAATATAGGCTTTTTAATGACTTTAAAGAGAGTTCTTGGTATTCTGTGATGCATATCAAGATATTTTAAGGAAATAGGCTTCTAAAATACACAAACAATGTATATGATTTAAAATAATATCTATCTACACAAACATATATTATATGAGCAACAGAACTAAAGGATTATTACTCTGTTAAAGACTCTATTAGTGTACAGGATCTGCCAATGGATATGTCTGGAACCTTTCCTCCAGATGTCTTTTTAAATTAGACTAAATGTGAAGTTGCTATTGGTGAAATATTTTGAAATATTCTGCATATGCAAATGATTGTTGTTTGTACTGTATTATACCATACTGTAGTCTGCAGCACTTTACCTATGTATGCAGCAAAATCACTGGAGCCACATTCACAAAGCATTTGCATATTTTTTTTGTAAAATAAAAAAAAAAAAAAAACTGCTAATGTTAAAAATCTATCAAGAAACAGCTAAGACGCACATATGAGCTTTTACAATTACTACCTCTTCATTTGAAGCATATACTTATACATTATATGTTTTATATTTTTTAGGCCTATTTTTTAATGTAGCTACAAATACATTTCCCCCCATTTCTCATCGGCAACTACACACTGTACTCGATGTTTCATTTCTTTCTTTTTGTCTATGAATAATCAGTAAAATAAAATTAGCTTAGACTTTTTTTTTAAAAGCAAGATTTCTTTGGCCTTTAGAAAATAATAGTCCACTGTTGCCATGGCAACGTGTGCAGGAAGTCAGCTCCGCACCTTCTACATAATTGTGAGAGATTTGTCGAAAACAGGTTTTATTGTATTTCGTGGTTGCAGATAGAAGACGCTCCCGAACAAAGACTATTATTAAATCCCATCTGCTGAAACTAATTGGCAGCTGTGGTTTGAGGTTTTTTTTTTTGTTGGAAAGCTGTGCGGCTATGATCAGAATCTTAATATTTATTTACCAACTGAAGTACGCTGTTGGAATGATAACCTTTACAAGCCAATAAGGTTTAACCATCACACAGACTTTGAAACTGAACATTGTCCTCTGTACTGTATCAGAATTTAAGGATGGTTTACTGATTGTTCCATTGTGCTGTCGAATTAAACAAAATACCCACTATTACTTTCTATGATCATTACCATTCTATAATGTGCAGGATATTAGATGTCAGTTATGTTTTAAGTTTGGAAATCAATAAGGAAAGATTTCTTCTATTGCCGATAAGCTGAAGCTTCTTTAGGATGTAAGGAAACCAGACAATTAATATTCAGTGCCTAGGAAATTGTGCTTTGCTTTTTTGAATGCTTTACACCAGCATGTACATAAAGCATTATTTTGGAGTAAGGATTAAATAATGCAGGGAAGTTTAAAGAGTGCTGCTGTCAGTGTGGTCTGATCTCATGACTGCATTAGTCACTGCTGCTGATACTGTAAGGTCTCTAAGGTGTATCAGGTAGCATATTGCAGGGATGAAATGTTCTGCCAGGTTTTCACAGTAGGTCATGGAAAGAATGTATCTTCTATTTTCATCTCTTGTAGAATTAAAAGTAAATATGCTTACTGGACAAGGCAGACAAGTACAGTACTAAACAGACCTGGAATGTATGCTGTGATGTTGTTTTTGATACTTTAGAAAGCCAATAACTTTTTATTCTGTGTTTGTATGTCTGCCATGTTTCATTCTACTTCAATGCTACTTTTATTTTTTCAAAATGCTTGTACATGCTATGACAAGCTGTCTGTATTAAGCAGTGAGATACACTGAATGTTTCAGTTGTAGTTTGGAGTAATGATAAAAAAAAAAAAAAATATGCAAATTGAAGGTTTTGGCCTTTCAAGTTAAATTTAATTACAACTGTATCTTGTTTAGAATTACAAGAAAAGAAAGATGTATCCTCTCACCATTTGTTTCAGGTTAAAGGTCATATTCTCCCTTTTGTCAGTATCTTCCTGTTGAGTCAGTAGAACAAAGGTGTATGTCATTGGAGTCCTACCCACAGTTACTAAACAGGATTGAAATGACCAAATGCTGATGGATTGGTGTGGTGGGTGACATCTTAAAAGCTTTCCATTTTATTTTAGGGTTATATAAATTGAGGAGAGAAAATGTTGTTTAAGACACTCCCTTTAGGCTGGTCAGGATGTATTGATCCCTGGTGGAGTTACAGAATCAGCATTATAGAAAGCTCAGCCAATCAGGAACTAAACTGCCTTCCCACTCTTTAGCTTCTTGCAGAGAATGCCTGGCTAATAGACTGGTTAATGTGTGCTAGTTTTGTGATGTGGATTATGGGCTGACCAGTTAAGTCCTACAGTTTTTGTACTGTGGGCTCACACACGTCTCAGCATTAACCCAGCCCACTCCTGAGCACAGTGGAAATTCCAAGAGTGTCTGGAGAGTGAAGAGAGTGCAGACAATACATGAAGCTTGACATTATTTATGTTCAAAAGAAGCTTTTGAAACCAGGAATCTACAGGTGACTTGCTAGTGCAGAGGGTTACAACCTGCCATCCTTTAGTAAATCCTGGGTGGTCTTTTCTTTACTACACCTATTTATTTTCACACACTCAAACTCTGCTACAGAAGATCTACACATGCAGTAACGCTGCATATGAATATCCTAGCTGCTATTTATCCATTTACACCAAATTCACCCATCACTGCAAGCTATTCATTTTGCTAATTTATTTTGTAGTGGAAATTCATTGCAGATTTTGGTCACGTTAAACACTGTACTTCAGAAACAGCTCCTTCATATTTGAGGCTAAAAGTCATTTTTTTGTGTTTGATTAAATAAATATTGATAGAAAAGCAGCACAGTGTGTACCTGTTACTAAGGGTACACATTATTTATCTCAATTGATTGTACTTGTAATTAAAAACACATTTAATATAAATTCCCAACTCTGTGAACAATGGGAATGCAGTTCCTTCCTTATCCAATACAAAGAGTAATAGTAATAATAATAATACTTTATGGGAGTCATTGATATAGGCTTGTCTTCTGAGATTCACATTTGATTTGCAGGTCCTCCCTGTCAGCAACAGCACTGGAGTTACAAAGGAAATAATTACCTTCTGGACTAGTGCAGGAAGCCCCTCATATGAACAAAGCATGAGGATTTAAGGTATAAGAGATTCAAACCCATGAGCCTTAGATCTAAAGGTGAGTGCCACAGTGGATCAGCCCCTCTACAAAGCAGACAGGGGTGCATTGTATGTTCACAGTTACAACTTGTCAGGCACCATTTTGTAACACGCTAACTTCCTCTGACAGAAAATTCAATTCTTAGGAAGGAAACTTATTTCGGTTACACTTTTGAAATGCCAGCAAATTCACATGAATTCCAATCCATTAGGTGTTCCATTTGAATTCATTAAGAATTGGTGGCCATTTTTTTAAAGTTCTCTTGAGAAATACTGTTGAACGTTAATTACAAAATAACTACAAAACATGAGTTATGTTACGTCTATGAATTTCATATGAATTTACAGTCATTATTTTAAAGAAGCGTTTCTTGTCTAAAAATGTATTTTTTTGAAAACAAATTCACTGAATGTAAACATTTTTAATTATTTCACTGTTTTTATATTCCGACTCTTGTTTGCTACGTATTGTATTGTTGCAAATTCTCTTTTAAACACCCTGTGGTTATTTTAATAGTTTAATTGACCTGCCATGGGTACTTAACAACAGGGGTGATTGTTCTTGAGGTCATTTCATTACCCTAGCACTGGAATTTCCTTCAATCAGAGAACATCTGCAGTTTTCTATTTTAATGTCATAATGTTCTGTGTTTCTGAAAAAAAAGCCCCTCTCTATCCACTGTTATTGAAATACAAAAATCAGCAGAGCTTTTAATAAGAGAAAAATCCAACAAAGAAACAGGCAATGTTGCACTGTGTGCAGTATAAGAATGGTGTAAAAGTTACAGTAGCTTGTGTAACAAATATGGAGTATTCATTATACAGCTATACTGCATCACCCTGTATAATTAACACATTTTACTTCATGAAGTTGAATGAAACCTGCTGAATAATGTTACGTTAACATATTGAATTACATGCTGCTTTGTAGTTTTCCATATACTTAACAAAAGACTGACACAAATAAAAAAATGTGACATTTCAAAATCTAACATGAAATACTGTACTACTATTATGGCTTCCGGTAGCCCTTTGTGATATAATTTAGTAGTTTCTTTGATTACATGATGTTAAGTAAATTATCTAAATTCTGTTCGTAAAGGTTTTTTTTTTTTTTTTTTTTTTTTTTTTTTTTAATTTATGTCAATTTTTTTCTTTGCAATGTTTCAAACTTATTCATGTATGAATAAGAACCATAATTTCTCCATATACTTTTTAATCTCCCTCACATCGGATGTCTGCACTCATCAATTATTATTAACATTAATATTTATAATTATTTGACCTTGCTTCTTTGAGTGTGGACATCCGATGTGAGGGAGATATAGTTTATTGTTGTGAAGTCAACGCATCGGCTTTTGGATTTTACGAAGAAACTTGCTGTGAATTGAGCACAAGGGGTAAAGAACAAACATCCATATACTTTTTAGAAATTGAATATGGTGATATTGAAATAGGGTGGAATGTGGCTCCCTCTGTTGGCTCTTTTCTCTGCCAACAGCATGTACAGTAATATCTGTCATTGTTTTAAAACAAACACCCTACTGATGACTCTGTTATTGGACTTTTCACCTGTGTCCACATCCTATCACAACAGCGTGGGAGCAGCTTGCTTCACACCAATGTAATAAATGAATCTATTAGTAAAACAAAAAAATGCTATTCGTTTCATGTTGATTTTGTGAACTAGTTAAATAACTGTCATAATCTAATGAATTATCAGTTATACGTTTAAGGGATAATTCTCCCTGGAATCACGGAATTCCCAAAAAGCTTCTGTGGAAGCAACCGAGGGAAAGACAGAGCTGTTAATAATCATTTGTAAATGACATTTGCCTATACCAGTTGTCGTAATGTGCTCAATGCTTTAAATAGCTTGATACGCTCTTTCAACCATATTTGAATTTTACACCACTGCCATCCTAAAATATCAGCACAAATATTGTCTGAGGACATAACAGTAAATCAACTTGAAGGTCAGGCTGAATAAAAATAAATTATTTAAATATGTACCATGCTTTATGTAAGGATGTTGACCTAAATAAGTCAAAGAACAAAACAGTTCAGCAGTGCACTGAATCTAATAAATAGCTCATCTTAATACAGAATACATTCTACTGATGATATCATCACTTAATTGCTTTTTTATTTTAAGGATTCATTGATTTTAAGCATTCAGTTAAATTATGAACTCTAATCACAAAATGTTAAGACCTGTTTTAGAATGTTTTCTTGAGGGCTGTTCTTTAAAAGGCCATTTTGATGAATTAAATCATATTTGCAGTTCATAATATCTTTTTTTTTTGGTTTTCAAAGAACTGCTTAACCTACTGTTTATACGTTGTTGATACATTCTTCAAAATTACATTCTTAAAGTTGTGTGACCGGGGCCCAACAGGTGCTGTTCACAAAGCTTTACAAGTTATTTTTAATTGAAAAGGTCCCCCCCAAGTCTGTTTTTATAAATAAATATTTATAAAACTGTTATTTACTGTTGTTACTGAAACCATCGATAGTCCAGGTCCAGTGTCAGGGATTTCAAACTTGATTTTATTCATAAAAACAGACTTTCTTTAAATAATTCTGAATCAAAACTTTGTGAACATAGCCTGATATTTCATGTTTAGCGTACTGCTGCAAATTTGCTCATGTGTAATGCAAGTGTGTGTGTGTGTGTGTAATGGGCTCATTTTATGCTTTGTTTGGAAATGTAAAAAAGAACAGGGTTCTGCCAGTTTCAAAAATAAATAATGTCCTTTTATTTGTAGGATTAAGTGCTATCTTCCTTGCACCTTTATGGTCAGGGCAATTCACATTTGCAGTTTAAGGAGCCTTTGCGTGTTCACATATATGACTGAAAAGCAGGCCTAAAATGTGGCAATTTTTAATTTTTTTTTTTTTTTATGGAATGATAGCATGTACTCAGGATGGAAGAGCTACCGGGATATACAGTAATCCTTGATTTACAGCGCAGTAGTAACTTTTATGCTATATATATATATATATATATATATATATATATATATATATATATATATATATATATATATATATAAAAAAAATAATAAAAAAAAAAAAATTGACTATTTTGACTTACTGTTATGGTGTGTAATGGGGTGATGGTCCAAGCTTACCCCTGCCCACAATCACATTATTCTCTCAAGAGCACAGAGGTATTTAGATTGCAGGAAATTTGCTAGTGTTCACAGGTATACATATTTATTTTCATAATGGATACTTCACTCAGATTGCAAATGACTAATAGGTTGTAAACAATGACTGACATTCACAAGACAAGCTCATGACTGACCGTAATACTACTGCTCCTTCCTAAGGAAAGACACGCCGATAAATAATAATTAATTAATTATGCAATAACCGTATACACCTGGAATCATTTTATACAAAAATAAACTGTATAATTTAACATTCATTCCATTTACAATAAACATTCATATATTTTTGTGGTCCTGATGCAAGTGGTGTGGTGTATAAAGTGTCCAGACAGTATTTCTCTGTGTTTATTAAACAGAAAAAAGAGCCACTCCTCTACTAGCAATGGTATCAGGGGTGGTACATAGCGAGCTTAAAAACCCAAACAAAAATATACACAGATAATGCCAAATCCATGTTCACAGTGTACGAAATAGTGTTCTTCAAATCCCGGGATCATGGTGAGTGTCTTTGCTGTGCAGTGAAAGAAGTGCTCAGGGGTGTGTGCTGGCTTTGTAGCGTCAACTCCTGGATCCTTCTCCTCTGTAAGAAACAAACACGTAACAAACCAAACAAACAAAACTCTGTCCGTAGGTTACATTGTTAGCGCAAGGGGCTGTACTCATGTAGCTGCTTCCCCTTTTTACTATCCAACTCATCCCTGTAATCAGCCCAGCGCCACTATGTTGATCGCATCATGGGAATCATTTTGCGTACTTGCAGCTACACGCTTCCTCCAAGATGGCCGACTTCCTGTTTCTGCCCACCGTCGAGTTGATCTGTCTATAGGGAAGTGTATCAGGGAGATTTACAGCTCTGATTCTTTCTCTCTTTATCACAATTTTGCATTACAAATGTTTCATTCTCATTTATACATATTTGTTTAACCTGCATAAATGCCATTTACAAACACGATTGTTAAACTGTTCTATTGTTTATTCATTATTATTATCATTGTCATAATTATTTTCTAGTCCTTAACCATTACCAGTAAAAACTGAACGTTAACATTACCCCTTCTCTTGGAAGATTAGCGAACATATAGCTATACAAAACCCTTGTTATAACAAAACCTTCATTAAGGAAAGTGCCTTAATGTAAATACAGCAGTACACCGTCAACAGAAGCAGTTTTATTAGACAGGTATGTTTACGTAAATTTAAAGCAAAGTTGCCTGTGTTATAGTTTCTATATGATACATGTATTGATTTGGTTATTATCAAACAAACAAAAAGCCTTGCATGCTTTTTCCCCTCCTCTACATTTTTCCATGTTACCATAGAAAATCAAATTGCTAATGAGATACAAAAAATGTGGCCTAGTTTGCTTTGCGTTCATATAATGCAAAGACCAGCCCTGGTCCCAGATTGCAGACCCCATTGAAATGGTGGCCTAAATCTAAGCCGACCCTGGGCTATCTTTTCTTTTTTGGAACGTTCACATGAGAAAAGGTGCACCTGAGGCGGCCCTAAGAGGGGTCCATTTCAATCAAACAGCTTGACCAACTCGTGTATCATTCTAGAAGCTTCTATGGAACACTTCCCCTTTGTCTCTCACTCTCACAGCTTTTATACAATAATCAATCCGTCCAACTAGTTACTCCCTAATGAGTAACTAGTGCTGCCTATGCACATTTGCGATTTAAGAAATTAAGTCTCCTGGACTTGTTAAGCCCAACAAGCTTGTAGAAAGACATATGGAAAAGTGACAGAAATAATCATTACACAGTTTTATACATACAAATAGCATTTATATGGAACAAGTTGGGGGACAAGGTCCTTTACCCTGTCACATTGTGTTTATGTGTTATGATGGGGGAGAGGACTGTGCCTCAGTCAAGTCTAAATGACAGTATTTTCCTGCTGAAAGTTTTCTGAAACAAGATACATTTTAAAAATTAATTCAAAACACAAGTACAGTATTCTGTGAATTTATCTTTACAAAAATGTGCTGGTCGGCTGCCACTGAACACTGGATTATTTTATGTCAAAACTATCCTGTGAGTTAAAAAAAAAAAAAAAACTTGAGCTATTAGCATTAATTATGTATTTCTTATCATTCTCTGCCTGGTACCTGGTAATGTAAACAACAATTTGTGTAAATATCACAAATACTTAATCAAAATACCACAAATGGTATGTGCCTGGAATTGTAATGCATATTTCAGTGTATTTTAGACATCATTTACTTACAAGTTGTCAGTTGTACATTAAGACTATGTTTGTCATTTTCTTGGATGAATTTCAGTTCCAGGAAACCACAGTCAGATCATTACAGTGAAGCAGCCTTATTGATAAAAAAAAAAAAAATAGAAATATGGTATGTTTTGGTTGAATTGAAGCAGCTGTAACTGAAGACTTACATGAACTGGATTCATCCCTGAAAATGTGGTAATACCACTTCACAAAGAAATTCAATTACAACCACTCATTGAACAAGGATATTGCAATTACCTACTCATATCAAAAAACATATGTCAGAGATATGGACTACCCAAGTTATTGTTTTAGTAACACAAATATACCTCTTGGGGAGGAGGTGTACAACAGTATGGCACAGACAACATGACCATAACAGGCACAATTTATTTTACCTGACTACCTGAGGTTACTGCACATTGGCTAATAGATGATTGACGGTTGACAGGTACCTGCCAGGCTCAATCTTTGCTTGTTTCCACTGATGGTTTTGTGGGAGTTTCCCGCCTGTTAGGTTTATTGATATTTATTGTCGGGTTCAGAGAGTTAGCCATCACATCATCCTTGTTATTGTCCTGTTAAAGTCTATCTGCCCTAACATTATGAATAGCCTTAAACCCAACAAATGACCTTTAAAGGAAGATTTGAAAGCACAACATAGTTCTGTAGAGAGACAATGAGCTTGCTGATGCAAACCATTATTTGCTTGTTTCACCTATTGCATAGGTCATGAAAAGGAAAAAGAAAAAAAAAGGATAATCCTGCCAACTGAGTATAAGGATGAGTTAATTAAAGACTGGAGTCAACGCTGTAGAAATAGAACTCTAGTACGTAGTAGGCACATGCTAGAGCAGTAAGCACTTACAAAAATAGTACACTTATAGTGCTTAATTAATACAACATGCACCACTCTATTGAAATATATATATATATATATATATATATATATATATATATATATATATATATATATATATATATATATATATATATATATACACAATGTGCCCGCCCTCCTTGAAAGATGTTAGTGGGAGGAACTTTCTACAACTTTCAGTCTGCTATAGTATTGAGAAAAATAAACCAGAATGTTCTTTGTAGTAACTATATATTTGGCCAATGCTGTAGTACTACCACTACTACTGTTATGAAGAAGAAGCAGACTGAAAGGTATGTAACAGTGGGTTTATTGTCCCCTCTACACATATAGGTATTTTTTTCACTATTTATTATTCACTGTAACAAATGCTGTCTATATTTAAAACATTACATTGATTATTCATTAAGACAGATTAATTTTGCAACCGATATCACCCCGTTTTGACTTGCCTGCAAACCTCTAATCAACAGGACAAGTCCTTTAGAGCATGACAGATAACAATCAGTGCATCGTTTCTATCACTTTGACATCATGATGGCTACAACATCACGGAAATATCTTCTGCTTTGGCATTTAGACAGTGATAAATGACCCTGTTCTTGTCTCCAGTCTGTAGGGAGCCAGGTATTAGTAAGTTATCATTAAGAGCAGTCTTAATATAAAAATGAGAGTCATTGTACCTTACCCTCATAGCTCAGTGTACCAATAGAGTGACATCAATTTTGTTTGTCATCAATTTCTCCAGTAAATAAGACTATATTTGCTCAGTCTTTGGTCATTTGATGCTGGCTGTGCCCACCTCAACAGCTGAACATTTCCCTCAGACCTTATAGACGAAACCCTGTTTAAAAATGTACTTGCCACTTACTGGGCTCTAGCAGGTATACCGTGTACAATCCTAGACAAGGGTTACAGTAGATTCATTTAGGAGAGTAGACAGCAAACAGTGGATTGGCAGACTTTACAGTAGATGGATTTTAATTGACCTATTTTCCCTATTTAACCAGCTCCTCAACCAAAACCATGTCTCCTGAAAAAGCACAAGCAGTAGAAAACCAACAAACCACCAACTCTGACCTGCAACACTGGAACGTAGTTTACATTTCCATCCAGGGACTCCTTATTAGTCCTATGCAGTTCATACTGAAACACCAGTGGAGGGTAAAACATCATAGAAAGAATACAGGGGAATGATAAATACAATAGGGACAGTGTTTAGTGGCCATCTCCTAATCCTCAGTAAGTATGTGGCCTTTGTGATTATTTTTAGGTTAAGGATGTAATCATTTTGAGAAAAACGAGGACACTCCCTCCTTCCCATCTAATCATATAAATCCTTTTGAGAATAGTTCCTTACATATTATTGTTGTGACATGCAGAAGACAAGCTGGTCTGTCACACAAAGAACTCATGGTGTCACCAACAAAAGACGTCCCTGCCCAAGTACACAAACACTACAGCAACGTGACTGACTGCTGAGAAAAGACAACAAAGATGTCTGCCCAAATACAGAGGCAGCAACGTTACTTACTGCTAAGAAAAGATGAACCAAAACATTACTGCCCCCTTTCGAATCATACAGGCTGCCATTTTCAAAGAAGAGTCATTGGCTTCCTGCAGAATTCAAAGATAATTTTTTACAATTTCAGTGTTTCGAACATACTTTACCAGCTTGGACAGATCGGAAATGCTGATCAGACCCCCATATTTTTTGACATGGCAAGCAATGCCATAATTCACAAATTGGGAGAAAAACAGGAGTGAGTAATCTCTATATGTATATGTTATGTTCTGTTAGTTGGTATTGTTGAGTTTGCAATGCGATCAATGCTGTTGTGGTTGCTGGGTTACATATTGCCTGATGTTGTGTCATGCTTGCTGTTGCTGGGATTCGTGATGCCGTAAGTGAGTGAGGCGTGTGTGTGTACGACAGAGATGCCATCTTAAATACTATACGTACACATCACAATAAATTAGCTCCATGGTTAATCTACAACAACACTGTTTTGTGTCAGTTTTGTATGATACAACAGTGTATTGTAGGCTATAAATAAATACGTTTCAAGTGCCATTTGTGTTTAGTAACTAACAACTACATACATGTATATCATTTATGTAACACTTCATTATATATTTATTAAGCTTTTAAAATTACGATAGAACTCCCTAACACAATACACACTTTGTTTATAATTGTTTGGTGAATTCTTCTAATCATGTTGAATGCATTTGCTCCGGCTCTCTTTGCTCGCCTCCACGATAAATAAAGTCAACATGATTAGAAGTAGCCACCGAACATTTGAAGTATTATAAGAACATTTGATATGCTTACAAACGTGAAGATGAAAATGTGTATTGTACATACAGTAAGTGTGTGACCACAACATGTAGATTTACAAAGAAGTTTAGGCTAAATACATGTCAATGATCTGTTGCTTGACTGCCCTGGCGGCTTATCCAGGAGGAATATTCTAAGGTGGCTCCAGTGGTTCAAGATGAGGCTCCTCTTTGAGCGTTGAGCATTTCTTGGTCCCCCATCAATCTTTGACATAAAGCTATGCTGTGCAGGATATAACATGCCACGAAGATCCTAGCCACAGTTTGGAGGTCGTATTGAAGCCCACCCTAGTGGAACTTGTGTGCCCTATCGTATTTCTATTCTTCGTTCGTGTGTGGAATAGATACAGGTGTTAAAAGCCAAGGACTCATTGCAAATCTGTAATCACTTTAAAAACTTCATTCATAACCACAAGTACAGAAAAGGCTAAAATATTTTCACAGCTACAAATATTGAATTATCTAGGCAGTCATACAATACTGACCATATTCCATCTTGTGTATTGGGTGTCTGAAATGATTTAACACAGCGGATTGTGTCAAAATGTAAGTCATGACTGGAGCCAGTGAAATGTGCACATACTTTCCAGATGTTACAGGATGCATCACAAATCAACTCCACATTTAGTGAATGGAACCCCTTCCTGTTCACATATGCATATTAATGGTGCTGCCCTTTTAATATTTTGTAGCTGCTCCTGATTAAGTGGGATACTGATATAATCGTTAACCGTCTTTCTAAAGTCACCCATGACCCTTTGAAATAACCCACAGACATAGAAGGACAATGCTGTCTACACCTTCATATGCGGGGGTACAGCAATTCAAGGTCCTCCTGCAGTCTGACAGAGGTTGACAATAACTGCCCTAGCCAGATGTAACTGAGTTTTTAGATCGTCATCTGGTAAATCTAAAAAATGAACCCTTGTCCTGTACACCCGATTATTTAATAATGAAATAAGCACAATGCCAAAAATCAATGTTATTACCGATTTGTTCATTAACACTAGTTATCATTTACAAACTTTGGGGGCCACTATAATCCAAGAAGCACTCATTTCTAATGAGCCGTAACTGGAAAAAGAGAACATTGTACTTATCGGAACAGCGTGCTTTTCAAAAAAGTTTGTATCACGGGGCATATTGTATAGTGCATGGTAGAACATGGTTAAATGTTTTATTGATTATTTGACTTTCCTGCATGATAATCATGTAAAATGTTTTTCAATTCTAAAAATAATATAGACTACAAAGGAAGGACAGGGCATTCATATTAAGCCACTGCTACTAAAGCAATTGTAGAGGTTAGAAGAACAAATATTACGTGTATAGGAACAGTTAGAAGAATGCAGTTATAAGTGGTTGTAAGAACTTTTTAAAGAAGTGTTGTCATTATCATGTAAGTACAGTGGCTCTTGAGGACATGGGGAAAAAAAAAAAGTGTTACGTCAAGATAAATTGTCATGTGATCTCGACATAACATTTCTACTCCCCCCAACTGTCCATAATGTATATTACTAAGCCACCCTTTGTAACAGACAGGCCAAAATATTACTATAATGTTGGTTAGCTTTATTGCCTTTCATGATTAAAGTAGATTTACTGTTTTACACTGTACATAGACCTTGTAGAGCACTATGGTCCAGCTGCTGAGGGAGGCATGCAAGAACGTGCCACCTTGTTTTGAACACGACCCTCCTGCTAGCCAACAGATCTCTCGCACTTTTATGGTCATGACAGTTCTGTTTCCATGTTTACGTGAGAGTTTATTTTAGAGAGAGAATTTACTCGTCCAAATTCAAACAATCTCATTAATAATAAAATAATGGGAGGGTTTATTTAAATATCACCAAACGTGCTGAAAAGAGATGCTGCACAATAAAGGATATCGTTCAAATAATGCACAGGGGTTACATGAGGTTTTATGCACTAGGCAGAAATAAAGAGACGGTTACCCCTCCATCTGTCTAGAATGCAAAGGGCTTGCAGTTAAAGAAGAAAATAATAATAGTTATTACTACTGCTGTTTAGAATTAGTTGTTCTAGAAATGGTAGAAGTATCATGTGTACAAAAACCGACAGCACTCACCAATTCCCATTACTGCTTTTCTTAGGCTACTAATGTCCTTTCACACACCCATATATATTAGTCTTAGCCAACTGTGTAACTGTTAACGTTCTAAAAGGATTATGCATTCAGTAATCACAAATATGTGTTAATGTATCAATTAAGCAGTGGAACAAATATATTAAAAACAACTCATGATGTGTTGCTTTCAAACAATATTTGTTGAAATATTAAAATTAATTACGCAGACAATGTGGAAACTTAAACAAATGCTGTTAGTATAATAAATACATAATTTGTGTGTATTTGCTAATTAGTTATAAGGGTACCGTATATAAAATCATAGGCTTACTTACAATGTAGTTGCGACAAAAATGGATGGATGGAGAAGATGCAGACAAACACTGGCTAGATTAAGTCTTGTATGGGAAGAACTCCTTCAGTCCCATGCAGGAAAGGAATCGTGCATCTATTGCTTTCTTATCTAGAACTTTCTTTCCAGCAGACACCCTCATCCACTTCGTCCCTAAGTACAGAACTCTATTTGCGCATCAGCAGAAAAGACGAATGCGGGCACATCATCATCCCTGTTTGGTGGGAGGAGGTTGTGCTTCACGAGTCTTTCTTTGACGAACAATGGATTGAAACATTTCGGGTCATCCGAGCTATGTTTGACCAACTGGTGGAACTTGAGTGGACATGGAGCCGTCACCAATGCATGTCTGTACACCTGTGCCGCTGCAGAAGTGAGTTGGTATTGCTCTGTACAAACTCACGTCGGCCGTAGAGTACAGAGTTGTCGGGAATGTATTTGGAGTCCACAAATCCACTGTCCATGGGTGTCCTGTTGATATGCAGTGCCTTTAATCTGTTTTACTCTGAATAAAATTACGCGTGTGAAAATAAACTGGACCTGGATGAGCCTGACAGGCACTGAATAAATAGACCACAAAGGGTTTAAGGACTTTGGATTGGTTTGAGTTGCTTTTGATCCAATTGTTCTTAAGCATGTGACTTTTCCCTTATAGTTTGGTCTTGGCTCTCCTGGCCTTCTCCACTCACTACTGTGATCTTTCCCGACAAATGAATGATCCAATTGCCCATCATTTTTGTTTTTTACATTTAGCACATAATGAAGGACTATATTTCTGCATTTCACCCATTAACATTATAGAAACAATGTTAACATTTGAGCTTTCTGTACTAATAGAAGAACACATAAAAATAAGTTGTAGGTAGTTTAATTTGTGTTACATAATTTTAGAGCAGGTTTCATATGATTTTCGGCACAATTACATAAAGATACTTAATGTTTCATGAAATACATATAGTACATCACTGAATTGGACACAACAGAAAAAAGCTGTACAACTCTGCACTCTTCACAAAAATACATGCACAACAGCACAATGAGCTAGCCCAGAGGCTTTCCTTGACAAACACATGGCAAAAAAATATAAAACTCATACAAGATAAATTAAGATAGCCATGCAGCAATACTAAGTTAAACAAATTCAATCAAAACGCAATTCTAAAAATGTAAAACCTACAGGTATATATAAATAAATCCAAATTCCTTAAGCACTAACATTTGCTTTCATGTTGCTGTCCTCTTAAATAGGGATCTCTCATTGAATATAATGCTCAGTGTAGGTAGTCTCTGGTTGCCTCAGAGTCAGAGAGTGTGTCTTCCTGGGTACAAGGATCATTGTCAGCAGCATTATCGTTCACATCAGCATCCTCGTTGCTCTCAGCACTGTAATCAACCTCCTCCAGAAACGGGGGCTCATCTTCATCAAGCACATAGGTGGTGGGGCTGTGGAGCACAATGAAAAGGACCTCATTAGTGCACTGATTACACAAAACAACAAGCTGCAGTTACCAGAGATGATGCACAGCTGCAGTAAAAGAAAAGTGGAGCTTATGTATCTACTGTAATCCATAATTATTTGAGATTTTTAAATTATGCAACTTTTTTGGCAACCACAATAGGGAGGCATGAACTTCAGTGGTTTTGAACGTTACTGCATGTATAATAATACATCATATTTTCACTGTGTGCGCATGCACTGTGGAAGTGTGTGGTCTGTGTTAGCAGTGTTGAAGGATACATCCATGGTTTCATGAGCTATTCCTCTGGGGATTTATTTACTACAAAAAATACTCTGTCAATCAGAGCATTGTCCTTTTATTTAAAAAAAAAAAAAAAAAAGGTTTCGATGGTCACCATGGACACGCAAACAGGTGATGGATAAAAAATATAGTAAAGGTTTTAACGTTGTAAAACACAGTCTTCCACCGACTAACTGAACAGAAACTTGATTAAATTCCAGTACTGGTTTGTTTATTTGTTTCAGTTCATCTCAGTTCAACAAGTTGGCTAATAAATGTTGGTTGAGATTTATATAATCATGAACAGTCAGGTGTAGTGTATTCACATTTTGTGAAAATATGACCTTGTCTATGCTATTATAAACATTTCTACATAAAATAAACATTTTCTTGTGCTAGTGGTAGTGTCATCTAATATGGAAATATATGTGGATTCTAAAAAAAAAAAAATTAATTCTAGCATAAGATGCTTTTCTCAGTTTCCACTTTTCAAAACCTGTCTATATACTTGTTTTATATGTTACATTGGTACTTACACCATTTTCCAAGGTATAACACTGGCACAGTAAGGTAAAGGCATTTTGCAATGCAATGGTTCTCTGTTAAACATTTCTTTCATTTCTTTTTTTACATTAGCTCTCAAACCTGTGGGGGTTCATTTTAACATTGATTCGTCATCGTCATCATGATATCAAATATCAGTACTCCTATTGTCTGATAATTTGTTATTAATTACAAAATGGTTAGATGTGAACACTGTACTGTATAACATTACAACAAAAACTGAAGTAAGATTGTAATTGATAATCATTATTATTACTAGTGATGGGCACCAATACTGATGATGATATCAATTTCCATATCGCTATATCGTGGGATTAAAAATAAATAATAAATCACGTACGCTCGCAGAGACATACATTTTATTCCTAATACTGCTAAAAATACAAACGCAGTACAACAAGTTTATTTTATATTAAGATACAATAAACCCTATGCATACCAACCATTGTCAGTCCCGTAGGCAAACACCACTGTGGCAATGCTGCCCCACTCCTGGGTGTATTTCTGTGTTGTATGTTACATGTAGTGTGTTAATGTTGGTGTATAGTCATTGGTACACGGGATATAAATGGGTCTGTGTAACACGAGTGTTTAAAATGTATATTTGTATTTAGGAACGATGATTGCACAACACTTCACGTGCAGGTAAAATGTAATAATATGCGAGCACGGAATTGCACTTTATTAATTCACATGCAGTTGTACCGAGAATCCAATTGAATGATTGATTAGCAATAGAGTCTCGGAACAGCTGCATAAAAGCAGCATGTTTTCACTCACTCGGGTTGTGTGTTCGGTGAGTGGAGAACGGGTGTGGAGAAGGAGAAAGTAAAAACTAAAGTAAATAATTGATTTAAACTCACCGTGTCTGTCTGTTTAGTGTTAGTACGTTTTGTTTGTCTCTTTATTTTGGCTAAAGTGCCGTGTCCTGTGTTTTGTTCATCTTTCAACCTTTTATTTTCTGTTTGTTCATTTATTAAATGCTGAGCGAATCCAAGCACCACCTCTCTGTTTATTTTGTGCTGGTTCACTTTTGACTCATCTGTCCATAGAACATTGTTCGAGAACTCTTGAGGATCATCCAGGTGCTTTTTGGCAAACTTGAGATGAGCATTCATGTTCTTTTTAGTGAGCAGTGGTTGCCACCTTGCTACTCTGCCATTAATCCCATTTTTGCCCAGTGTCTTTCTGACGGTGGAGTCATGAACACTGAACTTAGGCGAGGCGAGAGAGGCCTGCAGATCCCTGGATGTTGTTCTAGGGTTCTTTGTGACTTCCTGGATGATTTTCGCCTTGCTCTTGGAGAGATTTTGGCAGGATGGCAACTCCTGTGAAGATTCACTACTGTTCCAAACTTTCTCCATTTGGACAATATGGCTCTGACTGTGGTTTGGTGGAGCCCCAGAGCCTTGGGGAAAATATGGCTCGTTTGTTTGTACAGGTGAACCCTCTTTATATCATGATTGCCATGCAGGCATAATTTGTGATATAAAGCAGGTCGTGAGCATGTTATGAAATTTGAAAAAATAAAAATAAAATGGTTTATTAAAGAGCAATGTTTTAATACTGTATGTTTAGCCATTCTTTACATTTAAACAGATGCATATAGTTTACTACAGGACAAATAAGTTTCGTATCATTAACTGCAACAAACAATTTGTGTCATTATCTAAAAAAAGGCATGAACTGTCAACTGATAAGAGCTATCAATACTTGGAGGTTTTTTCCTGTGCATTTGAATATAATGGGGTTTCCACGTGAGTTTTTTTTTTTTTAAACTCAAGACATCTACACGAGAAAAATGTCTTGTGTAAAATGCTTTTTTGGGTTTCCATTCGCTCAGTTTATTTTACTCGAGTAAACCAGGCTTTTCACCCGACGTCATGCAAATGATGGGAAAGGTGGGGGTTGATATGTAAATTAGCTATGTGTAAAAGTACTCGTGCTGTTTTGTAGATTACTAGTGAACTTTTGAGAAAATGTGGTTTCCATGCGCAAAGAACTGACACACGAGTGAATCTAAGCTGCTGTAATAAAGCAAAATACCTTGTGTCTGGCTGGTTAATAATGTGTTTTACTATTCTTGCCCAAATTGTTTTTCAAATTAGTAGCAAATACTGTTTCAACTAATGTATCTTACGACTCATTAATTAAAATTAAACTCAGAGATATAAAATGAAACTGACCAACAGGTATTGCAGATCACCATGGCTGAAAACTGGCAGAGACATTATATATATATATATATATATATATATATATATATATATATATATATATATATATATATATATAAAACAAGGTAGGGAAAAACTCTGCCAAAAACATGTGCAAATGCACGTTTTGTTTATTTAATTTGTTTAATTATCACCACCACCTAGGGATTATTGTAATTTAGGACCGGGTGCAGGGTATGAATATTCAGTAGCCAGTCTACTCGGTGTTGCTGAGTAGAAGGGAGCAGAAGGTGCGCTCTGTTCCTGAGCAGTCAGAACATAAGTGCTGTATTTAACCTGTGTGGTTATTTTGTTTATTTGTTTTTATGCCAGGTAGACGGCGTAGCCGTCCTGAGTGTTAGTCAGGGACGTGGTCAAACTGTAGTTAGTGCTCGAAACAGACACTTCTCGATTTATGCGGTGGATGTGTTCTTAAAAATGGGCGCGTAATTCAAAAACGTGTAAATCAAACTTAATTTCCCCATAAGAAATAAAGGAAATGGTAGGGGGTTAAGAACATAAGAAAGTTTACAAACGAGTGGAGGACATTTGGCCCATCTTGCTCGTTTGGTTGTTAGTAGCTTATTGATCCCAGAATCTCATCAAGCAGCTTCTTGAAGGATCCCAGGGTGTCAGCTTCAACAACATTACTGGGGAGTTGATTCCAGACCCTCATGATTCTCTGTAAAAAAAGTGCCTCCTATTTTCTGTTATGAATGCCCCTTTGTCTAATCTCCATTTGTGACCCCTGGTCGAAAAAGTCCCTTGGGTCGACATTGTGAATACCTTTTAGAATTTTGAATGCTTGAATTAGGTTGCGGCGTAGTCTTTGTTCAAGACTGAATTGATTCAATTCTTTTAGCCTGTCTGCATATAACATGCCTTTTAAACCCGGAACAATTCTGGTCGCTCTTCTTTGCACTCTTTCTAGAGCAGCAATATCCTTTTTGTAGCGAGGTGACCAGAACTGAACACAGTATTCAAGATGAGGTCTTACTAATCCATTGTAGTTTTAACATTACTTCCCTTGATTTAAATTCAACACTTTTCACAATGTATCCGAGCATCGTTTGGCCTTTTTTTATAGCTTCCTCACATTGTCTAAATGAAGACATTTCTGAGTCAACAAAAACTCCTAGGTCTTTTTCATAGATTCCTTCTCCAATTTCAGTATCTCCCATATGATATTTATAATGCACATTTTTATTTCCTGCGTGCAGTACCTTACACTTTTCTCTATTAAATGTCATTTGCCATGTGTCTGCCCAGTTCTGAATCTTGTGTAGATCATTTTGAATGACCTTTGCTGCTGCCACTCCTCCTATTTTTGTGTCGTCTGCAAATTTAACAAGTTTGCTTACTATACCAGAATCTAAATCATTAATGTTGATTAGGAATAGCAGAGGACCTAATACTGATCCCTGTGGTACTCCACTGGTTACCACACTCCATTCTGAGGTTTCTCCTCTAAGGTTAGGGGAAATGCTGCCTCAAAACACATTCGTACGTCTATTACCTTCACTTTGTTTTATTTTAAACTGTGCTTATTTGTTACTGACAATAATAAAAGACATTAAAAAGCCTATCTAAAATAAGAAAATCATTTTGAAATGAAAAGTTTTGCTACTGTACTTATGTTGAACACTGGCTGGGATGGCTTGCTGGGGCTGGTGGTATTGGAGAGGTCGGGGTTACTGGGTTACAGGCTCCATGGCACACAAAACCGCAATAATTCCCAATGGTCCAAACGTCCTGGCATATATAAGGTTATTGTATAAATATTTAATTAGTACTATATATATATTATAATATTTACTGCGCTATAAAGAAGTTATATATATATATATATAGACACACACACACATATACTGGCAGCTGCTAAGGAAGCATCCAACACGTAAATACATGTAGTGGACACTTGAAAGGGTGGTGCCAGATACTGATGAAACAGACTGAAGTGCAGCATTAGTTCCTTCCCAGAATTGGCACTGCCTGCTGTGAGACAGATGGGGAAAGTTACCAGTGTTGCTAACTCTCACGAGAAAAAAAAAAAAAAATTGACACTGCTTTTCAAAACAAGCAAACTAAAGTTAGAGTATGGGTGTACACAAGTTCCAACTAGCGACTCTCAAAAACAAGCCCAATTCTGCTTATTATAAGCGGACTTGGCAACTGTGAAGGTTACCTCAGCCGCCAGTTTCAGGACGGGAGCGATCTGAGGAGGCTCGTGCTGTCAGAGGTTCTCTCCTTTCTTTTAAGTTGTGTTGGATTTACTGTTATGCCAAATATTAATGATGCAAACAAATAAAACACAGTCAGTATGTTCATTTGCAATTTTATTTGGTCAACTCTGAGAGGGCATCAGCAGCTTGTTAGATGTTGTTGCGCTGTTTTGGGCTATCGAGCTGGCTCATGACACCCAGTTCACCAACTATATTTACTAACATGGAGGGCAGACACGTGTTGTCTTTGGACCTAGCTGGAATATAAAAAAAAAATGCACAGGAATTAATTCAGTTAGACATTTAAGCAGCAGGAGTATTCTCAAACTGCTGCTTTAATACTATAACAAGGGCATAACGCTGTTCATCGTAAGTGGTTTTATACAGAACTGTAAACCCACAACATGACAGACCATACACAGCAAAACACAATAATAAAAGAAAAGAAGCCCACACCATCATTAAGGTGAACTACACCACTGCTAACCCAAAAATCACCAATCAGCCACTACTTTCTGCCACCTTGGAATCCACAGTAACTGACGTGCTCCCTTGCAATGTTTATAGTTAAGAATAAAAATGCTCATTAACATTTACACGTGAAATGTGGCTTTCCATGCGAAACTGGGCATGGATTTCCCATGTTTCGTCATTCACACGAGTAAATGAGATTTAACCTATCCCTCTCTTTGGCCGTTTTTTTCAGCCACAAACCTGATTTACCTGAGTAATTCTCCCAAATGTGTACGTGCATCGCCATTTCACATGTAAATTGACCCACATGGAAACCCCATGTATGTTAATTTGGTGATGTTGATGTTTTGTAACTGAACTGTATACCGTTAAGATCACACACACAGCTTTTGACAGGCTACACAAAATGTAAGTTTATCAGACAAGATGTTTATTGGTTGACAGGCTGCACAAAATGGGACAATAAGTGCATTTGTAAGATGATATTAAGGGGGGCAATTTCTCAAAGAACCTATGGTGCTTTGCATGACGACTGGTTTTGTATGATATTAAGTGAGGTGACATGAAACGGGTTAATCTATATTTTGTATTAGTACGCTAATTCTTTGTTCTATTTCAAGTGGTACAAACTTTGAACTGGAGCAAATGTTTTGGTTCTGAATGCATATGAATGAATGATATATATATATATATATATATATATATAATAGAGGGCATGGCAGTATTTAGTGTCATAAGCATTTAATCACAAAGATTGGTAAATTGTGTTTTCTACCCCCTGCCACTAATGGTAATGACGGTGATTACTCTTTAATACTTATGTTTCTGGGTGAGGTCTGTTTGTCAAAATGTTTTAATTGAGTTGTTTTATTAATGTCTCTCTGTAATGTGTATGTGTATAAAACTAAATAAAATGAAATTTGTGAAAAATAAAACAAAAAATTACAAAAAAATAACAATACAATTTCATGGGGCTCTAAAAATTGGTAATGTAATTTATGTAATAAAATTACCAGTGATTCACACAATGAGTCTCATATTAAAGCCACAGCAAATTCAGAAATATAATGTTTGCAATTGAGTCAAGGGCACACAAGTAATGACTGTAGCTCCGAGAAGGAGACCCCGACTTCTTTTAGTGAACAAATTCAATTTAGTTCTGAGGCATCAGGTAATTTTTGGCTCTTACAATGACCATGAGTTTCATCTAATTGGCTTCTTGGGTAGTGTTAAAACACTTATTTGAAAGGACTAAAGTGGTTGTTGGCCATTAGAGGGGGAAAAAGCAAAATGCTGAACAGGAGGAGCCACTTAAAGACTGGCAGCGGTGGGGGGTTCGTAAGCAGCACATGATCAGTTTCATTACTCTCTCCAGGGGATGGATAAAGATATTTGTTCAGAAGCTCTAAGTGCTTCTTAATATTTCATTAGATAAGTACTTCAAAATTCAGATGAGGTCCTCTATTAAGGTCTGCAACCTCTATTTTTCTTTCTTTTTTTTGTTTTATCAAATCATCCAGTTACCCATTTATTTAGTAAAATGCTTTCTGGAGGGAATGGAAGCAACTCCATATGGCAACACAGCTGAGGGATATAGATTGGTGTGGACCATGAAAAGGAAAACAAAACTGCCTTAAAAATAAAACTGTATAAAAACAAACAGGGTACATACTGTAAAATGCTCTCATATTAACGGGCTGCCTAGTTACAAATAAAATAAAATAACTTGACTAAGTGTGGATTATTAGATAGTAAATGTATCCTAATCCATGATCCATAATGGATCTCTTAAGTGGATCCAAACATGACCTTGTTTATTGACAGGGAAAGCACGTGGTTACATTACATACTGCAGGGTTAGAAACTTCCACTCACCGGGCACCCAGTCCTGGGTTTCAGAACTTCCCTGGTTTAGGTATATTATTGAAATCCACAGCCCTCGTCCCTGCTAAATCTGCTCTAACTGATTACATGAACAAGCCTCACCTGTATCTGTAGGTTGACTATTAGGAGCTGTTCATGCAGCTGTAAGGGTTGCTCAAACTCCTGGCTACTGAATAATTTAAATGATATACTTAAATGATGGTAGTTTGGAAACCAAGAACTGGGTGCTGGACTAGTGTGAGTTTTTAACACTGCATATTGTTAATTATACCGACATAAGTCAGAAATGTTTGCAATGTTACGTAAAAGCTGCTACACAAACTATAAGAACACAATAACCACCATTACCACATATATGAGAGGTGTCCTTTTCTGCTCCGGATAGCCTAATACTGTCCTTGTCTAGTGTATTAATATTAGGCACATCTTGACGCACAGTAATGCTATGAATGGAACAGATTTCTAAACTGACTTTTGTCTTCCAAACATTGGCTTTATCTCCCACAAACATATATGGGCTGGTTATACAAGCACTGGTGTGGTTATTTTTAAGGCTTAGTTTTAATGTTGCAGTTGTAACTTATACTGTTGCCTCCAACAGGTCAATCTTACAAAAAAGATGACGCTGAATAAATAACTGATTGCTCACCCACAAACAAGCATACCATCCATTTATCTATACAGAGAACAACGGACAAAGTAATGTTAGACTTGAGGCCTAAAGAAAAATAACTGAACCAATATATAGTATTAATAGTACTGTATATGTATTTATTTCTTCTATTAATTCATGGTCTTGTTCATACTGGTGGAAACATGTCACTCACCCTTAAATCATGCATTGAACTTTGCTGGTATACAAGGTACTCCTTGTCAATCTGAAATTATTTTGACGAGGGGAACTGAGAAGATTAGGGCTCTGCCTGTCATTTCTGGGTTGTACTTTTCAATTAAGTCATTGTCAGAATATCACGTTCACTCCGGCAGCCGATATTCTAAACAAACAGGCTGTGCTAATCTAGTACCTGGCATCTAAGACTAAAAATAGAGAAACTACAGTATCAAGGAAGTCACAGCTCTGAAAAGCCCAAAGGCAAGTATAGCATGGAAATTCTTACCTTTTAACGAACAATGGTGTTATCTTTTTGGATCTTTGACATTCTGTAAAAGGTTACTGTTGTAAATGATTTGAATTATCTACCTAGTGCACATCTTTACCCATTAAGACCCTAGAACACCCACATGTGTTTTTTATACCTTTTCTTTTGTCGTCATTTTGAAAGCGTCAATAGGCATAGCATTGCTATCATAAGTATCACACTGGCGCTGGGCATTCTGGAAGAGTGACAACCAGGCGTTATAGGATCTTCAATCAGCATTTACATGCCAGGTTTCAACAGGAGGTTGATGGTGCCTGTCCGATCCTAAACAGCAGCTCTGTGATTAAGCATGTATCCAACATGGCTCTATTTCAAATGTTTAAATATCTGAATGGCCAACAACAACAAATCCCCACAAGCACCACTGAGAAAATAGAGTTGTGTTTTGTCATCGGTACTGCAGACTTGTGGTTTTGTGCAGTGGTCAGTAAGATGCACATGAACCGTGCTGGAATGAATAAAAGGACGATTAGCTGTTAAGTTCATTCTTAGCAGTACATTTTTATAACATGAACTCTTGTCGTGCTTCTTGCAAGGACACAGGTGAAGGGCCAACAGGGATTGTTACACAGGGAGTATAAAGTGAGGATTGGGTTTCAAGTCTATTGAATTGGGGTCCAAGATGGATGCAAAAAGCAGCTTGAAGTTCAAAATAAAATAGAGGAGGTGCTAATTGCTGAACCACAAACGGATTATTATGACACTAACGGTTCAACAATCATTTGTTCCTTTTAAAAACAAATCAAGTCTTACAACTTGCAGCTGGATCATAAGAAAAAAAAAAAGCTTAGTTCATAATATTAACTATATTAATAGTTCTGGCAAGAATTACAAAATTAAATCTACAAAAAAAGAGATAAAACCATTTTCACCTATGTATCATGTATTTTTTTGCCTCTGAAAAAAGTTATAGATGCAAAATTCAGAGAACAAGAAACAGGCCAAGATAAATACTATATTAGTGCTGAGAACACAATTAAATGTCTCCAAGAGAATACAACTGTTTTCAGATTTGTATCAGAAAGAATTTAAGTTCCATCATCCAGAAATCTGACCTATGACTGTTATGTTACATCAACAGAAAAATCTCCTCCTGAGGCATTTATATAACCCTTAAAATACGAAGTGTGCAACTCATACAACATTTATTAAGGTGGCAGTGAAGGTGCAGGAGCAGCAAGTTAACGAACAGCAGATTGGACAAAACCATTGAAACACCTGCCATGGCACTGTCAACACAGCATTCTGTTACAGAAGAATACACAGAGAGACATTTGTCAAAGAAACTAGTCAACAAATCCACAGTAATCACTTATTTTCCTTTCTAAAAGTCAAATACATTTTTTTTATGTTAAGATGGTTTACTTTGTAAGAAGTCATAGACAATATTCTTTGAATTAGGAAAACAGTGGATTATTCCACACGTTCACCATTTATAATTGTTGTATCTTACCACATGAAACAAAAAAAGGCAGAAAAACCTTGTCAAACCGGCTTTGGAGATTTAATAATACTGTAGATATTCTAACTACTGTAACAATGCCAACACCTGGATAACGATGTCAGTTTGGGTTCACTCTTTCCTAAAAACACATTTGTTATAATTATGCAGTTATACAATTATACTAATTCCAAAGTGCCTCAGAGGTGGAAATTAACTTGACTGTAGCAGCCACATACTTAATTTATGTTGGAACTAAATTTAATCTTCACTTTAAACTTTAAACTGTTACAGAATACATATATTTTTGACCTTATAGAATGTCTCAGACATATCTACCATTTTTACTTAAAGGGCACACACTGGTGTCATCGTGGGATAACAGCGCCTCCAAGTGTCAGACCGGGAATATTACAGGGTTTTTTTTTTTTGTATAAAGGAGTGTTTGTTATTTTTGGAGTTTGGAAAAAAAAAATGGATAAAGTGGAGCAGTACATGGAGAGGTGGCATGCGCATCAGAGGGAGTTAAATGAAGGAGGGGCTACATTGTGCGCCTCACCTACCTGGAGTATGGGCACCTCCCTGACGTGTGCCCATATGAAGACCCACTTTTTGCGCAGGCCTTTGATCGGGGTGAGGTGGAGACCGCGGAGGAGTGGATCTGCCTGAAGGCTGTACCATCACCGCTGGTGGATCAGGAAACCTGCCTCACCTGCTTCAAAGGGGAGGAGTGGTGCTTTGCTGTCAGCAAAGGTCAGGCACAAATCACCTGACCTGCTGGTTCTGAAGATGGGAAGGAGTGGCGGTGCCGAAAAGGCGAAGAAGCAGGTGCCAGCTCCAGTAACCAAGAAGGTAGAGCCAGA
Source organism: Polyodon spathula (assembly GCF_017654505.1). Classification (NCBI taxonomy): domain Eukaryota; kingdom Metazoa; phylum Chordata; class Actinopteri; order Acipenseriformes; family Polyodontidae; genus Polyodon; species Polyodon spathula. Next base: position 67,646,906 of record NC_054535.1, read on the forward strand.
GTGTCAAGAGCCCAAGAAAGAGAAGCCCAAGAGTGGTCGCTGGGATGGCTACTTTCATCTGGTCGAGGCCTCGAGTTGGTGTCCTTCCTGCGGGAAGGGGGGGCCACTCCGTCGTCAACTGCCTCCGCCCCGGAGAGGAGGAGGAGGGGTGACTGAATGGCAGCTGGGAAGCCTACATCAGTGATCTGGAGGTCGTGAACTGATGCACTGCCTGCGGGAAGTGGGGTCACTTCGTGATCAGCTGCCCCATCCTCCAGGAAGAGAAGGAGAAGCACCTATTCGCAGAGGGAGAGGAGCTGTCTCCAGAGCTAGAGGGAGAGGAGCCACTGCTGCCATCTCCAGCGCCAGGAGGAGACTGCTTGACGCTCCCACCTGCACCAGCAGAGGGTGAATACCTGCTAGTCCCACCTCCACTGCCATTGGAGGGACTGCTACTGCCCTGCCTCGCTCCGCCCAAAGATGCCTTCTGCTCCGTATTGCCCGTGGAGCCACCCGTTACAGGGTACGAGGGAGAAGGGGAGCTCCCGCTGCCACCTTCATGGCCGGGGTCTCCCCTCCCGAGTTCACCTCCAGAGGGTCAGGAGACCACTCCCACAGGCAGCTGGGTGCAAGGTCAGCCTTGCCACTGCCAGCAGGAGTGCTGACTGCCTTGCCAGCCACAGGCCCATTGAAGCCTCCATTCCTGGCCCAAGACTTTGACCTAGACTGCTGGGTTTTTAAGGGGGGAGGTGGCCTTTAAGGTCAAGTGTGCTGCGCACAAGGTGGGTCATGTGTGGCTTTTATTTAAGTTTTTGTATTATGATTTATACGTTAATATGACGGCGAAAGCCAGTATTATTTGTATTATTATACTATATATATATGTTTGTGTGCAGACGGACTAAAGCTGTCCGATATTATTATTTGTTGTATATTATTTTAATATAGTCTAATGAATGGGGTTAAAATCCCCATTCATAAAAACCTTGTGCAGAAGGTGACCATCTCCCGAGTTAATTTATTGGTTTAATTGTTGCTAATCGGGAGATGGTCACCTGTATAAAGGCCTGCAGCTGTTTGCGCTCAGGGTGGAGTGTGTCTAGAAGTAGAGAACAGGAGCGAGGAGGTAAATTAAATAACTAAGAATAATAACAATTGCTAAGCTTGCTGGCTTAAACACCAGCACGATACTTGTTTGTTATTTGTGTATTTGTTTGGCCAACACGCTTTTTGTTGTGTAGTTTTGTTGTGTTTAAATATTTTATTTTCTATTTATTAATAAAATACTGAGTGCAGTAACACAAAATAAAAAGGTCCTTATGTACCCTTTAAGAGTACAGCACAAAGCATCTCCAGTCTCCACTCAAAGTATATCCATGTTGCTTCAAGGATATATTTTCTAGACTCAGGTACTGTACTAATGTGTGTACTTGTTTCCTTGGAATTACTGTATGAAATGTTGGGAAATTTTTATTAATCTGTATAAATAACCCAGCTGGAAAAGAACATTCTGGCATTTGGCATACCCTAACTACACAATTTATCCACCAAAAGACAGGGATATTGGCCGGTACATATCCAGGGGACTTCTAGTGTAATACAATCGCCACACTTCGGTTCCTGAATGTACTAAAGCCATATCAGACATGGATTTGGCATAAATAGATATGCTGTCTTGACTGATTCTGCCTGGGCTGAAAACTAGCACAATGCTGGTCCTTCATGACAATACAGCTGTTGCATATACAGTCTGCAAAAGGATCAATTTACTGCTCACACTGCATACGCAGACCTCTGATGTGGTCTCCTCAAGGGCTTTGTATTTACAGTTCCTCCACCCCCTCTATTTAAAGCACATGATTAATGACTCTTCCAAGCTGAGAGTGCTAGGAATATGGCAAGGCAGAAATCTGTATTTCAGTAAATCAGAACATACCCCCACAACACAGAAGCAACTGAATGATATTTAATTGATGATTATGTGGTGTACATAAATGACAATAGCCACTTGGCCTGCTGGACAAGGCAGTAGACTCCCCATAACAGATAGCATCAAGGGACAGCTACGAGGGTGGAATTTGGGGAGGTGGATGGATACAAATTAATCTTATAAGGAACACAGCAATGACCCTCTCCAGTCTCAACTCAAAGTATATCCATAAAGCATTCTTTAAGTTCCCATTGGTTTGTTTTTCCCCATTCTACTTCAGTCATATTAACATTCACACAAACAAAATGTATATATGATTATACAATACACAAATAGGCATTTGAACCCATGTTCCAGAAATATTAAACTGTGCATTTATTTTTTTAATACTTAATTTTATCAGATCAAATCTATTTAACTACAACAGTGGCTGTGAAAAAAATGGGTTTCTTCTAGGGCTGCTCTGGTTAATAGATTAATCAGACTGATCAATCAACTAAAGAGTTGATCACAAGTTATTTTATTTTTTACAATTTTATCATGCAGAATTCTACTTTTGTATATAAAATAAAATAAACCAATAGATCTGCATTTTCTCCATGGCAGTCCAATCATAAGTGAGCAGAGGTGGGAAAGTCAAATGAAACTCAAAAGTTATTTGGCGATTCTGTGTATGAGGGTTCTATACCATAGCCAGGCATGAATGAAATTGCTGGATTTTGCGCGATATTGCTTATTATAGAGACCGTTATTGAGAATTATACTGAGAACTTTGAAGTAATATTTTTTTAATTGCTTTTTACAAATGAAAAATAAATGTATATGTCATAAGACAACAGACACATTGTAATCGATTTGGCTACAGATCAATTTTCAACAAGAACTTTCTCAGAGAAAAATGGAGGCATACACCACAAATACCCGAACTGGCACAGGAAGGGAAGGGATATACTCGCCACTTCCCAAACTGAAAAATGAAATGTATCTGTGGCTTAAAAAAAAGTACACTGCTGGAACTCTTTTATTCAATAAAGAAAAGGCGATATGGAGCTGCACTGGCTATAGCAATCTAGGATGTCAAAAAAGTCGGCACAAAAACATAAACGTTCCCAAAGTCACTTGTGAGCCACTGTTACACTTTTAATAACCTATGGCTGCTGCTGTATTTTACACTGTTACACTCAAAACTTTTGGACAAACCCACATTTATGTTAAATTGGATGAGCAGAAGCGTAGGAATACAATACACCACAATGAGCAAGTAAGAAAAAAAAAACATTGTGAGGTTCTTAAACACTTAATTGATTCAGTTGTTAACCTTGGCAAGCAAGAACTGGCATTCAGAGGGCACAATGAAGGCACCAATTACTCAAATACAGGTAATTGTGTGGAATTACTTTCTGTGCTTTCTGACTACGACATCATGTTAAGCAATCACTTGTCAACAGCCACAGTATTCTTGGGTACCTGTAACAAGATTCCGAACGGCTTATAATGGCTTAATAACGGCCTCAGTGTAACAGGGCGGTAGGAAAGACCTGCTTACATGTATTGTTTGTTTATTTGTAGAACAGGGTATTCCCCTCCGCCCCTGTGTTATTTTGTATTTGTTTGTGTTATGATTTATTGTATTTATTTAGATAGACAGCAAACCGCCATGTCTTATATTTGTATATATGACGGCGAAGCGCCATGTGTTTTGTTATTGTTTTGCAGCGTGGATGGGAAGCCCCATCCATATTAAAAATCCATGCAGAAAGTGTCCATCTCCCAAATTAATTAAGTGATAAATTTGTTGGTAATCCAGAGATGGTCACCTGCATAAATACCTGAAGCTCTCTGCACTCCGTGTGGGTGTTCGGAGGAGGAACTGGAGAGCGAGAGGAGAGAGAGAATTTTAAAACAGCAGATAAAGGATCCGTGAAGGCTACTGCCCACCCGGACCTTAACTTATTATTTGTTCGTGATTATTTTTGTTTAATTATTTATTTTCTGTGCTCTGTGAGCAAATGTTTATTTTTGTTTAAATACTTTATTTAATTTTGTTGTATTTAAACTAAAAACGGCGCATGCCGCGTCTTTTTTTAAAACTACAGATACCTTTGTTGTTGTTCGTCCTCTTTCTGGTCTGACGTCACTGGTCAGCCATTTCCTGCCACACTCAGGTTCTGCTAGATGCAGAGTACAGGAAGGAAGCCAACTGATGTTGGAAACACAGCTTAGCTGTCTTGTGTTTTCAGGTATGTGACTGACAGTGGCCTGAAAGAACGGTTGTTCTGTGAAAATGTGTTATATTTACTAAAAGAAAAATAATAATAGAATGCTTTAAAAAAAAAAAAAAAAAAAAAAAATCCCATTGGCTTACTATTATTTTTTTTATTATTCTACTGATTTTTAAGTATTACTATGTAGCACAGCCGCTATAATAGTTAACTTTATTACAAATGTGTACAGATTAATTTACCGAATAATGACCATAAAGAACCGATTAAAAACCTGAATCGACTGACAGCCCTAGTTTCTTCTTGTTCTGTTCTAATAATAATAATAATAATAATAATAATAATAATCTTTATTGTCCACATACAGTAAGCTTTGTATAAGCAATGATTGCTAACGGCTTACTGACAGTTACAAAGTAGTAGAGAAAAATTGCTATTTTTCTAAAAATGTACTTTGGACAGGCAGCCAGTCAGACAAACCCACAGTATTAATTTCAGACTAAGAGCTAATGAACCCTAGTCAGGGTTTATAACCCAGGCAATACAAAGTGTTACCAAACGATCCTACTAATAACAGGGTAATTTTAAACATTTAAAATAATTATGTTTTTACTGCACATAAAAACAACAAAAATTTTAAAACAAAAGAAAAGTGAGTTCAGACAAACAAAGGTTGTTTTGGAACTCACAAGCTGTTGCGACTATTAGGCAGGGGCGCCGGAGCCAGAGGGTCAGGGGGGTCATGACCTCCCTACTTTTAAAAGTGGTATGAGCCATGCCCCCTCACTTTTTGACAAAAGGGCCCCACATATTGCTTCCCTTCGTCTTGAATTTGAATGCTCGTTCGCACCGCAACCCTGTGAAAGTTGTGTATGTACAGTACTGTGCAAAAGTTTTATTGCAGGTGTGAAAAAATGCTGTAAAGTAAGAATGCTTTCAAAAATAGACATGTTAATAGTTTATATTTATCAATTAACAAAATGCAAAGTGAGTGAACAGAAGAAAAATCTAAATCAAATCCATATTTGGTGTGACCACCCTTTGCCTTCAAAACAGCATCAATTCTTCTAGGTATACTTGCACAAAGTCAGGGATTTTGTAGGCATATAATCAGGTGTATGATTAAACAATTATACCAAACAGGTGCTAATGATCATCAATTCAATATGTAGGTTGAAACACAATCATTAACTGAAACAGAAACAGCTGTGTAGGAGGAATAAAACTGGGTGAGGAACAGCCAAACTCTGCTAACAAGGTGAGGTTGCTGAAGACAGTTTACTGTCAAAAGTCATTCACCATGGCAAGACTGAGCGCAGCAACAAGACACAAGGTAGTTATACTGCATCAGCAAGGTCTCTCCCAGGCAGAAATTTCAGGGGTTTCCAGATGTGCTGTCCAAGCTCTTTTGAAGAAGCACAAAGAAACGGACAAGGTTGAGGACCGTAGAAGCAGTGGTCGGCCAAAGAAACTTACTGCAGCAGATGAAAGACACATCATGCTAACTTCCTTTCGCAATCGGAAGATGTCCAGCAATGCCATCAGCTCAGAATTGGCAGAAAACAGTGGCACCCTGGTATACCCATCTACTGTCTGGAGAAGTCTGGTCAGAAGTGGCCTTCATGGAAGACTTGCGGCCAAAAAGCCATACCTCCGACATGGAAACAAGGCCAAGCGACTCAACTATGCACGAGAACACTGGGGTGTAGAAAAATGGCAGCAGGTGCTCTGGACTGATGAGTCAAAATTTGAAATATTTGGCTGTAGCAGAAGGCAGTTTGTTCGCCGAAGGGCTGGAGAGCGGTACACGAATGAGTGTCTGCAGGCAACAATGAAGCATGATGGAGGTTCCTTGCAAGTTTGGGGCTCCATTTCTGCAAATGGAGTTGGGGATTTGGTCAGAATTAATGATCTCCTCAATGCTGAGAAGTACAGACAGATACTTATCCATCATGCAATACCATCAGGGAGGCATCTGATTGGCCCCAAATTTATTGTGCAGCATGACAACGACCCCAAACATACAGCGAGTCATTAAAAACTATCTTCAGCGTAAAGAAGAACAAGGAGTCCTGGAAGTGATGGTATGGCCCCCACAGAGACCTGATCTCAACATCATCGAGTCTGTCTGGGATTACATGAAGAGAGAGAAGCAACGGAGGCTGCCTAAATCCACAGAAGAACTGTGGTTAGTTCTCCAAGACGTTTGGGCCAACCTACCTGCCGAGTTACTTCAAAAACTGTGTGCAACTGTACCTAGAAGAATTGATGCTGTTTTGAAGGCAAAGGCTGGTCACACCAAATATTGATTTGATGTCAATTTTCTTCGGTTCACTCACTTTGCATTTTGTTAATTGATAAATATAATCTATTAACATGTCTATTTTTGAAAGCATTCTTACTTTACAGCATTTTTTCACACCTGCCTAAAACTTTTGCACAGTACTGTACACTATGCTACTGTCGCCTTAAGGAATTATCCTCTGGGTCCCACCACACACATAGGCAAACATTTCTTATTCGGCATCATTGTTGCATGGTTCATGAGCAGAGCAGACAGCCCCTTAGCAAAGAACCCAGACTTTACGTTTTGGGAGACTGCACCTCTGTACCCATTGCTTGTATTTCTAAAATATACTTGTGTGTTATAATTAGAGCTTCTTTTTGCCTTTTTTTTACTAATTAATTTTTCAGTGCTTATTTTTTTTTAGCTATTTTTGAGTTTTATATAAATCAGTTTTTTTTTTTTCGGGGATTTTGCTTTTTATATACTGTATGTTGTTTTCGGTTACTTTCCAAACTTTCAGAGAAAGAAGCGTGACAGAGCAACCAACAGCGACCATGGCTTAACAGTCTGAAAAGAGTGATGGAATTTCTGGCTCCATACACAAAGTAGAAGGCAATTTAGTAGCTCATTGCTAGCTTCATAGCTTTTAGATATATTTATTACAGGACGCAGTTGTGTAACATTATATATGTGTGTGTGTGTGTATATATATATATATATATATATATATATATGTATTGCGTAACAACATTATTATAGCTCTAGTAGAAACAAAATAATTACCAAACATTTTAACTTCCATCTTTAGTGTATTAAACAAAGTGGTTTATGATCAGCGTTTGCTACATTTACTACATTTAAAAAAAAAAAAAATTGTGTTCAAAGTTATGTAAGAATTAAGAGAATTGTATTTATTTTTTATTAAAATACTGAAACTGGGTATATTTACTACAAGGCCTCAACTGCACATCTACGCTCTCAAGTACGATATTAACGCCTCTACTGTGCAATGGATTGATTCACTGATTTTTTCGGATGACTGATGATAAATGATGCAACGGACCCAGTGTGCAATGGCCTTAACTCAATAGTACTTACACACTTCAAATTGTACCTTCTTTCCTTTGCTGTCTTCCACAGCGAAATCCTTATGGTCACGCAGTGGCGGACGTAGCAGTTGGCAACAGTAGGCATTGTCTACCAAATTATTTTAGTTGCCTACCAAATTCCCTGGGTATTAAAAATGTTTTGAACAGAGCGCACACACAACACATTTAAGAGAGCGCTGCTAAGCTGCTGCTCTCCCTTCTGTTGTATTGACACACAGGCACATCTTAGAATTATCTGCACCTACTTGAGTCATATGATATAATGGTAATGATTGGGCATGGCTACATCATTCTCAGGTTTGAGCTGGACATTACAAAACACGGTAGTCTGATAGGAGAAAGAACCTTACAATGCACAGAGTGTCTGTTAGATTCTGAAATGACCAATCACCACGTAGTTTTTGTGGCTTACGTGATAGAAATGCCCTGCATTTCCCTGTGCTCAACACAGTCGTGTGTCAGTGGATTGAGCAAGAGGTATTGCTGAGCTGTGTGTCTCTCAATTAAACACATATAATTTGCAGTGCTATATTGGTAAAGGATGATTAAAGTGCTGGACATCGACAAAATATTGAACAACTGGTTGCAGAAATATTAATGAAACAGAAAGGAAGACAAATAAATACATTTAGGCGCTCACGATCACAAAGGATCTGTCACGTGACCTGCCCTCTCTTACTACTGGCTTGTCTCATAACTCTCATTTTTATCTTGTCTTTATTCCATTTTATTTTGAACTCAAAATTTATTTATTCCTCAAAACTGTGCATGTGTGAGTGCTTTCTCCCAATAATTGAATTTGGTAAAACAACTATTCTGGTTGTTCTCTAAATAATAAGTTACAGAAATATACAACATTTCAGAAAGAAAAGAAAAAAAAAAATCTTTGTCAGTCCTAAGCTGTTTTAAATCCAATTCAGACAACTGTTTAAACAACCTAACCTTTTAGTAACCTAAGCGTTCCTAATTTTCGAAAGAATTTGAAAAAACATAAGCTTTTCTCCTGAAACCCGTTTGAGTCTTCTCAGAGACAGATCTGTCACCACCATGTCAAGCACAGGTTAAACCTGGTGATAATATAAAAGTTACAGCGGTTCCCTTATAGTCCAGTCAGCGTTAGTAACACAAACCAGCTATTGATTGCAATATTTGCTCTATTGTTTTATAAATGGTACTACAAGCACTGGATCTGCAAATAATTATGTTTCTAATTCATTAAAACCCTCTATGGGTATGTCATGGACAAAGGCCTTCATCACAACCCACAAAACTGTAAATATTGTATTGGTCTTCAACCTAGAAGAGCTGCTAATTTTGTATACAAGCAGCAAGCAAACATCATTCAGGAAAACTGGCTTGGATTGTCATATAACCATTATGACCCAATACATACAATAGTCGAATAATTAGGGCTTGAAGTTTTCAGTTTTAACAGAACTGAAAAAACACCCATGAAGACCTATGTAGAACATTTGTTTTTAATCTTATGGAAATGGAATACACTTGTTAGAGTGACTTGTGACTGGGGTGGACAGAAAAAAACAAAACTCCAGAGTGTTGTAAGACTTTTTGTTATTGTTTAGGACAAATAAATTCAGGACCAGTAATTATTTCAAAGTTAGGTTAACATTTAAATTTACAAAATTAATAATTAATGTAAAATATTCCAAACAAATAAAACAACATCAAGTATCACAATGAATCAAATTATAATAAATAAAAAATACTGTTAAAAGGCTAGTAAGTCAATTGGTTAAACTCTTCAGTTAGCATTAAGCTTGCTTGTTTACCTTCTGATTGCTTGTATAAGTTAATGAAGGTTCTTGTATTCAATAAGCTTTAGTGATAAACCGGGAAGTGACTTGAGTTGAAAGCAATGTGTAGAATATGTGAGCTGCAGTAATACAACTGGAACACTGGAATCTGTCAGCATCCAGCTGGATTATTCAAATAAGAGTTATTTCTTCAGCACATCCGAACCCCAACATTACAGTGTGATAGATAAGTCGGCGGTAATAGGGAGTAAAACTAAATCTGTTACATCTCACAATTCTCAGATTCAAAATGCATGCAGAGTTCTACATTGCCTATAAATTAACCTTTGTATATGTATTACTGAAACGTACATGTAATTTATTATAGAAATTGAAAATTTATGAGTGTAAGTGTTGTTTACTTTTTCTAACCGAAAATAACCGATTTTGCCAAATATACAAAAACAGGGAAAAACCCCCCCACAACAAAAAAATCAAGCCCTATTAATACCCCCACGAGTTATAAATTCATTTTCAACTTAAGGACATTGTTGATTACACAGTATGCTATATTTTTCCCTATTTTGAACACAGATGTATAGCCGATTACTTTATGAAGCTGTTGGTGAATGATGTTTGACCACATTCAAGCTCATCTGTTTGATGCAAGACCCTTGGAGCTGTATCAATGTCAACCTCTGCTAACTTAAACTGTGGCTCAATTAAAGCACCTTCTTCTGAGGAGAATGATACACATACGGAAAATGGGCATAAACTGGTGTAAGTGAAACCACAGTTGCTTTAAAGCTGAACTCTGTGTTTTGACAAGAGCTGCACCACAGTATACACTATATTCCAATTACATATATGAACGACATTAAGAGGCAACTGAAAATCGTGGCTTGAACTATTAACATGGAGTTATTAAAATGTCTCTTACAACAAGAGGCTACTTAGGTTGCCAGAAAACAGTGCCAGAATGTTTCCTGGTGTTTCATGGGAAAGACAACGTAGATTTCACAAAAAGTAAACTGCCTAATCGTTTGTTATAATGAATCTTACCTCTTTAAAACAGAAATATACAATTTGACAGTTTTTTTTTTTTTTTTTTTTTTTTTTTTTTTTACACGAATGAGGCAAACAACCTGTCCCTTACAAAGTTAAAATGCATAGCTCACTCCCTCATAATTATATTACAGATTGCATAATTTGAAGAACTCCAGAAACGTACAAAATACACACAATGACATACTGTGTGTTTATGTTGGTGGACAATATAGACCATTTTTCTAAAAAATGTCAACACATGCTGTGCATTAAAAACACTTTAAAAGCATTCTTCACCTTAATTATAATGCTGGAGATATATGTTGTATATATATATATATTTGGTCAAGTAGAGATATGCATCATCTTTGTAGTGACAGTATAAACTAGTGAGCCACAAATATTTCTTATCGTTATCTAAAACATTATTGTCTCCAAACTAATCAAGGTACCAAAGAGTATAAAGCAGATATTTTAATAAACAAACAAACATGTTTTAAATAGCTCTACCCTTCCATAATAACTCAGAAACCTGAACTGATCTCATTCACCAGAAGAACATTCATGTTACAGTGAATCAAAACTCTTTTGACATTTACATGTTTATATTTTTACAACTGTTTGTTGTGCATGAGACAACACTTAATATGGCAAATAAAACACATCATAATCAGCCTACTTCATAAAAACTTTTAAAATAAGTTTACAGGTTATATAAAATTTATGAATAAATTTGATTGCCCTACAAAGTAGAAAAAAATTTGGTTATTATCATAAATCTGGTTCCCTGAAATAGAAATGTAACCATTACCAAATGGGTATTTATCTCCTAAAAGACACAGAAATAATAAGACATACCAAAGCTGCTCACGGAGCCTGTGATGCAGTCATGGCCCACCCCCGTCTGCATCATTTTTCCTTCAAGCCTGCTGCAATCATCAACGCAGCGACCTTGAAAGTTAATGGTTAGTATACCCAAGCTATCGTCGAATGACTGGAATGCTACAAGGCTATATCCGTAACGAGAACATGTGGACAGTGCTGTGGCATTCTGCAGTGTATCAATGACCCTATTAGAAAGCCCCAAGTTTCAAATGCAGAAATCAGGGGCCAGACCAGGACATAAGGTCCCCCGTGCCTGACTGAGCAGATCACGGTGCTTGGGCAGTCTCCACAGATGGCCACTCAGGAGCAGCATCAGGGTTGTCTGGGCCAATAAGGGGCTACTAGGGGCTACTCCAAACACAGAGGGAATAAGGCGAGCAGTGGGTAAAGCATATAACAGCTGCCTCAGCCACTGGTGTACCAAGACATCTATCGCCAGTGGGTCCCCGCCTCCTATTATGGAGAACCAGAGGGGACAGTAGGTTGATTCCTGGGAGGCAAAGAGATCTGTCTCCCGAACCTCTCCCAAATGAGTTTCACCATCTCGGGGCGAAGCCTCCACTCTGAGGCGCTGGGAACTCCCTTGAGAGGAGGTTCTCTTGTGCCCAGAGCAAAAGCTCGCAGGCCACACAATGGATACTGGGCGACCTGAAGCCACCCTGGTGGTTGATTTAAGCCACCACTATTGTGTTGCCTGTACGGACAAGTACAGGTCTTCTCCCTCGAACCGCCTGCCAAAAATTCTGCAAGGCCTGGTAAACTGCCTGCAACTCCAAAACATTGATGTGGAGACCCTGCCAAGGGGGGATCCCCACTCCTTACGCCCCTCTGCCATTCCACACAGTGCCCCAACCCTGGCTGGATGCGTCTGTGGTGACGACCTCCTTTCTGGTGAAACTGCCCAGCGCTATGCGTAGGCATAGATGGGCAGGCTGTTTCCACCAAGAGAATGACTTTAGACAGTGACAGAACACTGTCAACAGGCAGTTGCAGTTCAGCGCGGGCTGAATACCCCTGCTGTTGAACCAGGCCTGCAGGAGGGCAGGCACATGGGCAGGAGACCCAATGGAAGGGTCTGTGAAGCTGCTGTCATCAAGTCCAGAAGTCTACAGAACATCACTACTGTGAGAACTCTGTTGAGCTGAAAGAGCTCTAAACGGGCAGTTATTCTCTGCACTCTTCCGCTCGATAGAGTGGACAGACCTGGAGATGACAAGTTCCATGTGGGCCTCTGCCTGTGCTGGAGAGTGGGCACAAATGAATGAGTCTTCCCAGTAATTGAGCACTCTGATTCCTTTGAGTCTCAGTGGGGCCAGGATAGCTTCCATGCACTTCCAGAAGTCACTGGGAGCCAGAGAGAGGCCAAATAGCAAGACGCAGAACTAGTACGTTATTCACTGAACGGCAAACCACAGGTACTTCTTGTGCACTGGTTTTATGGGGATGTGGAAATAGACATCTTTGATGTGCACCGTGGTGATCAGCTGGCCTGATGCACTGCAACAGCTGATGCATCATCAATATTTTGAACCTCCTTCGGCGCAGAGACAGGTTGATCTGTATAAGGTCGACGATTGGTCTGAGGCCACCATCCTGCTTGGGCACTAGGAAGTGCCTGGAGTAGAACCCTTCCTACAACTGGAGGGGTTCTATCATGTGAATAGCCCATTTTTGCAGCAAAGCTGCTACCTCCTGGGAGACCAATGCAGAGTCTTGCGGGTCGGAGTCATACCCCGAAAGGGAGGGGGACAGAGAGTAGCCGATCTGAACGGTAGTAAGCACCCAGATGTCTCTGGCGCACTGATGCCATACCTCCAGATGGCTCCCTGAAAAGACTGTGGATTCTGTCTCTGCGCCGGGCGGTGAAACCTAATAAAGCCTCCACAAAAGTAGCCGCGGGCCGGTTCCGAACACCGCCTCTGGCAGCAGGCTGTGTCGTCTTTGAGGCTGCTGGGGCTGGGGTCTTGGGCGCCATTTTGCTGCTGGTTTGCTGGTTTAGTCCCCCCGTCAGGCACGCGTGCCTGGGAAAACCAAAGTTGCCTAAGTGCAGCTATCAGTTCAGCCAGGTTCCTAGCTACAGCCTGCCCGTTCAGTTTTGATACACTGAGCAGGTTCTTGTTAACCAAGCGGAGGTCATCCAGCTGTTCTGGTGATGACCTGTGACTGTCAGAGAGGGACCTCAGCAAATAGGACTGGTAAGCTACCAGAATACTACTATAGGTCACTTGGAACGGTGACTCTTTTTCTTATTCCTTTGGAAAGAAGGCGAGGCAGAGGAAGATGAGGAAGACGGCTTTCTGTGTGGGCTACTTTCTACCAAGTGCGTCATCCGCTCTCCCTTGGCACAGAGCCACCTGGTAGAGAGGCTGCAGCCACCTCTCTACCAGAAGGCGATGGGGAAGAGCGACAGGTCAGAACAAGAATGGCACCGGCAGGGTAACCTCAGTCCCGGTTCAGTATGGTATAGTACTAGGTCAGTGACCTCGGTACCGATACGGTAAGTTTCCACCAGTTCGCAGTTACTGCGGGTTGTAATGTACAGGAATGTCCACTGGCAAAACCACTGAGTCAGTACCAACGAAATGGTGTCACCAAAACAGCAGCAAGATACTGTGGATGAGACTGCAAGCAATCTCAACCGAAGCACGTATCTTGGTCCAGCGCAGCTCTGCTGAGCCCACCAGCTCTGCCAGTATTTCTGTAAAAAAACACACACAGACAATACTACAGAAGAAAATTATTTCTCCACAGAAAACAGTAATAACACAAGTACAGTACACACAAAAAAGTCACGTAATTAAAAATAAGAATTCAATTTAACTCCTTTGAAATTTAATGGTGCCTGCGGAGAGAGCACAAAGTCAAGTTGTTTCTATCATTAGTAAAACAGAAAGATACCTACAAAACATACAGTACTCATTTAGCTGTATTTTCTTTTAAGATAATATACTAAATCATGCATTACCTAGAGTTCAGTAATTCATGATTTGACGGCTGGTTTCATAGCAGCTGGGAATAAAACAAAAAATTATTTGTTCAGTATATTGTATTAAAATGTGCTAACCAGCAATTAGAAAATGATATATTACAAGTCCCATGCTCCATGACCTTTCTGTTGACCTCTAAACCTAAAATGCTTTTTAGCTGTGTTCATCCATCTTCATAATTGTTTAATTATGCAATACAGTTTCCTTTTACCCCAATACCTTATCATGCTTCTACATGTAGCCTTGTTAAACTGCAGAATTGAGTTTCTCTGTTTGTACCTTCAAATTATGCCATTCATTATATGATAGCTTGTTCACCAAGTACAGTTTTTGATCCTACTGTAACAGACATTCTCCAGACAGCTTCAGAAGCAAGAAATGTCTTAGCCTCCACTGAATGGAACTGGCACTGACCAGTACTTTAAAAGGTCCTCTCAACTATTCTGATGAAATAAAAATCACATTGTTTTTCCATGCTGGAAATAGTTACTTTGTCTTTCTTTTTAATACTACATCAAACCAGCAAAATGGTTTTATTGTGTTACAGGTATTTTCAAGACATTTGTTAGCTAATTGCCATATATTTAGGGCTGGTTGTAACAGGTATAAGGTACAACTGTAACAGTAAAAAAGAATCTTTAAATCAGACAAGAAGCATTGTCAAAAAAAAACCAAACAAAAAAAAAAAACAACAAAGTTCCCTGAAATAGAAATGTAACCGTTACTCAAAGGGTATTTACCCGCTAAAGGTCCGAATCCTGAATATTGTATACCAAAGCTGCCTTTTCCGAGCCTATGACACAGTCATTGACCGCCCCAGAGGGCACAAAAGAACCGTGCTCACAGATCTGTGTGTCATTTTTCCTTCAAGCCTGCTGCAATCATGGACGCAGTGAAGGTTAATGGTTATACTTCTATTTCAGGGAAACAGGGTTATGATAATAAGCTATCGTTCCCTTTCAAGTACAAAAATGTAACCATTATCGAATGGGTGTGAACCTTAGTGGATTCCCACAAACAGAGAGGGCGCTGCAGAATCTCGTCCACCGTGGGACCAAACGTATGCCCTGGAGTGATTGGGGCATCAACAGCAGTGCTTTGTCACCATCAGGCACGCATGCCTGGGAAAGCCAAAGCTGTCTACAGGAAACTACCAGCTCAGCCAGGTTTCTACCTACAGACTGTCCACTGATCTTGGACACACTGAGCAGGTTTTTGTTAACCAGGCGCAGCTCATCCAGCTTGTGGCGAGGGCCTGTGGTTCTCCGAGATAGACTGCAGCAAATGCAACTGGTAGGCTACCAGGATGTGTAGTTCCCTAGCCGTGCGGTGAACGCACTGGTTAAATAGGCTCTCTTGAGGATCACCTCAGAGACCTGACATGCTTGTCAGAGCAGGCAGCTAAAAAGTAAAAATGAAAAATAAAATAAGCTCCAGCCGGAGCTAAGCAGCCTGGGGGGAGCACAGAGTGAGCAGACTTATTTCACTGGATCCCTGGGAAGGAGCGACTCGAGCCGCTGGCTTCACGCAGGGGGCGTAAAAAGCAACAAGCTGTAATACACGCTATACATGTAATTAGTAAAAACTATTACAGAAATTAGTTTAAATATCACATAGAATTTGTGTAAAAACAGAATAAATGCAAAACATATACAGATAGAAGCAACAATATACTTATCTGAACTAGGTTCTCTGATCAGGTCAGTCTTGAAAGGAAAAATTGCACTAAGATCTGTGAGCGCAGTCCTTTTGTGCCCTCGGGGGCAGGCCATGACTCCATCAGAGGCTCAAACAGCAGCTTTGGTATACAATATTCAGGATTTGGTAATGGTTACATTTCGTATTTGAAAAGGAACTTATTATCCAGTATCTAGTATTGATTGCTACAATGTATAGTTACAGAGACATCTAGAGTTAAATCTGCGCCATGTGAGACTGCTCAAAACGGAAATACACATTTCTAGCCTTGTTGGTTACAGCAGCATTTTATTAATGCAATGAACAGGTAAAAACAAGCAACAACATGCTGTAATATGAAAGAAGATGGTTGTTAAAAATGCATTTGTGGTATATGGCAAGGGACTTCTGCCGACATGACCTGTATCCTGTCTTCCAATTAATTTATTCAATTTTAGCTCTTAAGGATAAGTGACTGTCCAGATCAGCAGCGGAAGCTCTGACCTCCAGCTATCTGGTATTCAGAAAATACCAAGTTGTACTGCATTAAATGCTTAAGTGATATCTATGTGCTTAGTTATGTATATCTAGACTCTTTAAACAGCATGCACTTAATTTATTTCCATTCACTACTGTGACCCTTAAATTTTACACTGCCAAAATGCATTAAAAACAAGGCAAATGTTTTTAACACATTATAAAATGATTATCATAAGCAGAAGCAAAACAACTTGATTTATGATGATGTGCAATTTCTACAGAACTAGTCAAAATAGAGTTCCCAACCAGCGTTTACAAAATAAAATCATAATAATAATACAAAATGGTTCGATGATGCCAGGAATTAGTATTATGTATTTTCATTAATCTGAAATGAAACTTTTTCATTAGGCTCAGCTTGCTATGGGTTAATCAGCTTTGCAACACGTTTGATATGAAATGTGAGGGCTCTAGAGGCTAATACAAGGCATTTCGTATTTTTTTTATTAGGATTATTATTTATATACGAGTATGCAAAAAATGTCCATTCAGTATTTTTTAATTTTTGTAATACAGCTTGTTTCTTAAAAGGAAAGCTTAGGAAATAGAAATTGGCCTACCTTGTGACTTTACAGCTGGACTCAATCAAATCATTCTCCAAGTCCAGGAAGTGGGATGGATGCTTGTACTCCATCGGAGAGGTCAATCTTTTTAAACGCAGCAACCCAACACAGAACTTGGCTCCCATCTCCTCCAGTTCCTTTGTCCCTATTTGAAGACCCTGTTAAAATAACAGATAGTATCAGAAGGGGCTGGCAGTCATGTAACCTCAATTGTATTGCACAATGAACAAAAAACAATTACAGTACATGCATTAGAAATATACCCACCATCATTAATGTCATTAAAAACAAAACTGAGCTAACAGTATCATCAAAAACTATCAACATGACCTACATCCACAGTGTATACTGTGTCCCATCACATATGTAGTGGAGCTGGGAAAGTGTCATTAGCGAACAATAGTACATTTTAAAGAAATGCATGCTATGAGTCCTAAATAAAGAACATATAAGCAAAACAATAACAAAAAACTGAAGTGTGTGCACATTCTCAACTGCTTAAAGTTTTTTAGTTTCATAACTGATCTAGTAAGTTTAGACATAATTTTTAAATAGGAAGTTAAAATGGGAACTATAGGGTCTTGGGACCCTAACTGCAATAAAAAACTATAAAAACAGTCTATGTTGAATACAAAAACAATTTAATTCACATCTGTACAAATATTATTCAGGCCATCTACTAAATCCATTCTATGGGATCCTGGAGATCAGCATGTGGGCAATTAAAGAAAGGGGTGAAACATATGACTAACAATAATTTCCTAGAAAGTACGGAGCCAAAAATATGTTTATTTTGGCAAGGGGTAACTTTTTCACTGTTTTTATTTGCTGTTTCACCAGAGAATAACTGCCTCGTTTTCAAAATACTTCCTATATTTATGAAAATAGGAAGACGACAAGATTGTTGTTCCTCCTTTGTTCTGAAAATGTAGGCTTCTTTGTTCTGCATAGACAATGTATGAATCTTCCTGCATGTGCAACCAACATTTTGATAGTAAAACAGACGAGTTCTGAAATCAGGTTTAGGGTAGCTCCTGGATGTGTTGCATACAAAATTATTTAATAACATGCCTTTTGAACTATAACAAGTAGTTAATCACTCTTATTTAAATCAGTATCATATTAGAGAAAATTACACTGCTTTTATATTATTATTTAGTCATTTAGCAGACACTTATCCAAAGCATCTTACAGGGACTTGGGGGTAAACTATGCATCACAACTGTTGCTAGAGTCACTTACAATAGGACCTTGGTTTTACGACTCATCTGAAGGAGGTTAAGTGACTTGCTCAAGGTCATACACAGTGAGGCAGTGGCTGGGATTTAACCTGGAGCCTCCTGGTAACAAGCCCCTCGCTTTAACCACTGCACCACTAAGACCAAACTCTGATCATATCATTTTGTTGCAAGTTCATGTACTAAATAATGTACAAAAGAGGTAATTCGACCAACAAACTTCAGACCATAGCTTCCCCATGTGCAGTGCACTTAGCAGTGACAGAATCATTTTTCTTTGTAAGTTGCATAGATGAACCATAAAAGAACCGAGCTCTGGTTAACTTAAAAAAAAAAAAAAAAAAATGAGTAGTGCTTCAATGAGGAGAAGAGCATCATCCCAAAATCCTTTTCTTAGTGAAGATCCATATATATTACTCCCTAGTCACCGTTTGGTAAAGAGAACACTTGTAGGGATCTAAGGCCTGGGTGGTTCCAAACATCTGCCAGGGTATTATCTTTCTCTGCTAAGAACATTTGATGAAGCAAAACATCTCACAAGTGCCATCGTACCCCAACTGGTATCCGTTCACTACCACATGCAGAAAGATTAGGTGGGTGTTCAACTTGCCCCCCAAAATTGGTTTCTACAATGATCACTATGGTATATACCTGAAACACATATCAGTACTACACAGACTGCAGCCACTTGCAGAACACTTTAAAATGGAAAGAAAATTCAAGCTACTTTCAAAAAACTGAATTTAAAATATAAAACAAACATACAAAATGCCTACTTATTAGCATACAAAGACACATTCATCAATGGTTTATATTATACCTGTATTCTTTAGCATCAGAGATCTAAGCAATATGCTTGCATCTGTACTTACCTTATATTTCCCTTGATCGCAACCACACAAAGTACTTTCCATGGTGTAGCTCTTCTGCACTCCAATCTCACGCCATACCACCACACGTGCAGTGGACTCCTTGGATTTTTCAACTACAAAACTGCAGCTACTCATGCAGAATGCTGGGGCTATCTGACTTAAAATCTTGGGAAGAGTCTAGCGAAATAAAGAGAAAGGGCACTGTTTATCTAATGTTTTGTATTTGAATGCAGGTTTACCACAAAGTCACATCTTACATATACTGTTCAGAAGAGCCCTGCTCATACAAGGAGATACAGTGCTACTTTCTGCCTGTTTTGAGTTTATAAATTGGGTCCCTACTAATTCAGGATTAACTAGAAACCTTGACATTCTATTAAGCTTCCAGGCTGATCTAAACAGCAGATAACAGTTTTCATCCTGCCATGGTGCGAGAGAGTAGAGGGCTGGGTCATTTTGCTGTTTTACTGTGCATTTACCAGTTTACCCTGGTTTGCCATGTATATTAATATGCTTTACCATACCTTGTTTATTTTTTACACTGCTTACCTACCCTTTCACTATGCTTTATTACACTTTGCTATGCTTTTACTCTGATAAATATTTACAAGGGCACATACTGACCTATTGCGCAAATAGCATAACTTTATGCCCAGTCTTGACCTATCACTTGGGGTTATCTCCCCCAAAACTATAGGTGTCTACACCCTGAAGCTCTACATTCCATCAACTTGATCATTGTGCGCCAAACAAAATGTTAGACTGGAAATAGGGGAAGGAAAAGGTGGACAGAAAAAAAAATAGAATGTCTGCCGTCTTGTCAGGGTTAAAATAATTACATTAGTGATAAAGTGTTCAGATAAGCTGAATGTGCTGAAAGACAAGGAACTGACAGTCAGCTGTGAACTTAACACATTAACAACTGGCAGAGTATCATTCTAAACAATTTCTTAAAATAAGTTAGTGGACCCAAATGTTTCTCTCATATATGCTAACAATATCTTGTGGATTTGTCTGCCATGTTAATAACAATGGTCTAAAATCCTACTACTACATTTACAGCATCTCTGAACCATGGTGCTGACACAGAGGTAGGTCTATACTTGAGGAAAGTCAACCAATCATTTCTGCAGTGATTTATGACTTATTTTTACCATTGACCATGTACAAATAAACCTGCTTATAACAACCACTGAAAATGCTACAGTACCTAGGTCTTTGTGGACAGATATTTATATCCTGGTGATTTAACACAATAAGTGCAACATATGAATCAGAATAGTAACTAGACTTTAAAACTTGTTTGACGGTACATAAATCAGCAGATCAAAATAACAAAAAATATGGCCATAAATACAGATGTATCCTTTTTTTTTTTTTTTTTTTAAAACCAAAAACTATCACAGGTTTACTTCTAAAGAAACGACTTGCCTCCACGTGGAGATGCAGGTGTGGGGGATTACACAGACTCTACTGACCAGTACTTTATAGAGCCCCTGTCTACAGCCATATATCTGGCCACAAAGGACAATCAGCAATCCAATCTCTAAAGAAAGCCAGGGTAAATAAATAGCCCACACCTCATGGCACCTCTCACTGTAATCTCTAACCTCTTTCAGTCACCAGCATACCAACAAGCATTGTTATTTAATTTTGCAAAGTTTCTTTCACAGAATAGCGTTTCTGGAATACTGATGCAATGGGACATCTTGGTATTAGTAATACATACATAAAAAGGGTTTTACTTACCCTGTATCCCAGGTCTTCTTGAAGTTCACATGAGGCGGCACTCACATTAGTCTGCCATACAGTTTCTTTGATACTGCAGCCATACATAAATACATTCTTTTTGCGAGAATGACCATGATAATCACAATATACCTAGAAAATGGGCAAATAGAAAACAAAATTCAGCAGGGTGGTTTTCAGTTGTTCAGAACTATTACTTTCATTATTCTTTAAAAACTACAAGATTCCTCTGGAATAACAACACAATTATGATTAGGACACTTTTTTTTTCATGGTAAGAAATGGCATTTCACGGTCTAAAAATAGGTATTTCAAGATTAAACATAATATTGATTAAAACAAAAAAAAAATAATAGAATCGTCACATTCAAAATTGATCATTTTCTCTAGAATTATCATGCAACAAATGTTCCTAAATATTTAAATGCTTTCCTGAAAAAAAAGTAAATGCTACATTGTAGAAAATTTCATTTTTTATGTCAAACTTTTAAAGATAGTCTACCTCACTATCATGGATTTATGAAACAAAATAATAAAAAAAAAAAAACACACACATAAATAAATGTTAAAAGAACAACAGACATGTGAAACGTCCCTTCTTGTACTTGACAAAGTGATCTTTAGTAGAAATAATTCCGATCTTTGATGCAGCTGGTGTCTTTTTCAGTCTATATAGTGTGTTTAATCATTTACTAGAAGCAAACTAAGCCGGCTGCCAGGATTGCTAAATGAAGTGTAACAGGTAATGCGTCAATAAGTCAAACGATTGCTTATTTTTAAGTGATACTAAATGTGTATATTTACACTATTCTTTCAGAAAAAGAAATTTGCCCAGGGAACTACATATTGTTTGGCAATGGGTACATTTCACAGAAATCGTAAAATCTGTAATAACCATGAAAAAAATGCAGCTTTAATTATGATGTGTAATAAAAAGAGAAACAAGAGCCAGGATAAAGATGTCAAAGAAATAAATGAAAGTGTAAATGTGAACTGAATTGATTATCATCTCCTGAACTGTATGTGGATACCTGATTTGTATGGCATTCTACCATAATCTTTTTAAATACACTTGCAAAATCAAAAACACCTTTGCAGGAAATGAGAAGGTAATGATGAATATGAGAAGACTCAACACAATGGATGATATAAGAGCAACAACAATGCTATGACGCATCATAAATCACAATTGGTATTAAACATCTCTGTACAAAGGATTGCTGTCTGATCGATAATGGCATTTCAATTGAAACCAGATATGTAGCGCAAGCTTGTACTTGAACTCACCGTCTAGTTATTCACAGTCACTGTAATCAAGTCGCCCAGTCACTAAAAATCGTACATGCATATATATAATATATATATTATATATATATATATATGATATATATATATATATATATACTTCTTCATACTTTGTATTCTGTCTTTGATGTCTTAACGATCTAGGTCATAGTTTAACGTTAGTCTATTGTTCTACAAGGGGGTTTAACTTTAGCATTTGCAGCAATATTGTTTAAAAGCTAGTTGATTTGTGTAATTTTTTTTTCAACCATGGTCTGAGGATATCAAGATCATGATGAACATTCTTTCTTGAGCAAAATTAGCTAAACTAAGGTCTGGTTCATCAGCTGAAGATTAATTATTGACCTTCAGTAGCAATAGTAGTTGTGAATACAAATAACACAATTATCCAGTTGTTTTGTCCTTACTAGTGGGGTCCGCTGTATTGCAGCTAGGTACTGCAACAAGCTTTTGGTGTGATAGATGGTGGGATGAAGATCAGGGTTTGGGCTCTGCCACTGCCTGTTGAGATCTTCACCACTTAAGGAGCACCGGTGGCTTTGGAAAACAAAAACACATCCAAGATTATATATATATATATATATATATATATATATATATATATATATATATATATATATATATATATATATATATATATATATATATATATGCACACACACACCACTTATATTTGGATAAAATTCACTAGATGTGATCGAAAAATTACAAACTCTGTTTTAGAGCAGGTGCAGTGACTTTTTATTGTGCCGATTGACAAGCGACATCACGAAGATGCTGCAAAATTATCTGTCGATCTTGGGCAGGTGTTGTGACTCTTGGTCTCCCAGTTCGTGGCCTGTCATTGACAGTGTGATTGGTTATCCTGGCTCGCCAGGGTTGAAATTGCAGGTTGTGAGCACCCAAGACAGCGAGCCACAGTATACTGCCCTAGCACAGTCTCCAACATGCCAATTGCACCAAGGCGCTACTCTCTTGACAGAAGTGACATATTGTTTTTTTATTTATTGCTTTTATTCAAGCTTGCAATTCAACAGTTGAAATCACTCCATAACCAGTGTGTAATCAACTGATTCGCTAATTAGGTGATTAAGTGCATATGCTTCAGTCATAGTCATTCAAGTGTATCATGGTCAAGGATGAATGATCAAGTGTCCTTGTAATGGTTTCCTAAGAGTGGCTTTTTCCTTGGCATGCAATCATTGAGACCCTCACCATGCAATACTCGTCCTATGGTCAGAGATGAAAGTGAGGAGAAGTGTAAAAAAAAAGCTGAAAAGTGTCAGGAATCTGGGATCCACTGTTGTGTTGGATTTTTTGCTCAAGAACCCAAATTGAATGAAGTTAAGATTCAGATTAAACCTGAAATTAGAATGTATACCAAATAATAAGTGAACTTTAACTGCTGGTTTCGCAAACCCAGGGATGCCAATACAATACAAAACAGCACCTGCCAAAAACAGATAAATGTTTGGGTTTTTTTAGGACATTAAAATAGGGTTGTGAAACTTGATGTAGGTATCCAGTCAAATAAAGCTGAGGTTGAGGTAAAAAATATATTTAGTTTCAAGTTAAATCTATTTTTTCTTACCTGTGTACAAGGGCTGAAATATGTTGTGTAGCATGTCTTTTCTTTTAATGTTCTTGTTCCTTTGGATCTCAAATGCAACTTGTTTAAATCAGAGTCAATCCCTTTTAATTGTTAACAGTAAAAAAAAGAACTATGTACACTTTCAATTGTTCTTGTTAATTTCTGTTTTTGTGGCAGCTTCCTTTCCCTGTGTTGTTTGAGTTTTAACAATAACTAATAATAATAATAATAATAATAATAATAATAATAATAATAATAATAATAATCCTAAACACTGAACCTACAAAAGAAGCCACACACAATAATTTCAGTGCGGGCACACACAAGGCAAGAGCTCTTGAACTTGAGCTAATCATCCACTAGTTTGGGCTTATTTGCAACACTAAGCATCTAATGTTGTAAATGTTTATTTTTGGCAACTTTGCAAGATCTACAGATTTTTATGGCCAAGACTGGTCAAAGTGTGCATGTGACAACAATATCCCAAGCACTCCACAAATCTAGCCTGTATTTTACTCAAGAAAGCCCACCTTGAATTCCATTTGAAGTATGCAAAAAACCACTCACACAGCGTATTTACAGTATAATCGTAAATCTCGACTACTCACTCACAAACTACTCACTTCTAAATCTTTTGTAGTCATTTTTGTATTACTTTAGTATAAATATATGTTAGTTTGGATTCATATGTTGTTTTTTTCTGACTTTATGTGAACGAAAAGACACACATTTGCCCGTTTTCCCATTGGAAAGAGTGATATTTTGAAATATCACTGTCCTGGTCACAAAAGCAAAGTTTGTGGGGAATAATAGCCATTTTCTATACTTTTGAGGCATAAGCAATTAGGAAATAACACTTACTACCCAGGAACAAAAATTGTGTTACATAGTGTTATTAATTTGAGGATTTAAAGAAAATGTAGAAAACAGGACAATGCAGTTGTAAGACCGGGTCTCTGGCTGGCGTAATAAAGACAATGTTAATAAAACAAGCTTTGTATTAATAATTAATTATTTAGGCTCTTTTACACTTTGTTTAGTTCTTTCGCAGGAAAATAAAATGCATTTCAACCCTTGTGTGCATACATTAAGTCCCAAGTCCTGCTGATATCTATAGTCTCTGCTGTACGGAGAGAAATCACCGTCAAAAATATTTGTATGCGTAAAGCGAATTTGTACTTCTAATTACAGGTACAAATCAAAAATACAAGTATAAATCAAAAATACGAGTACGACTCAAGAAAAGCTAATGGTACAAATCACAAAGTTACGAGTACGACTCAAAAAGACACGAGTACAACTCGCAAAATTACGAGTTGGATAGAGAGTGAAATCACTGTCAAAAATACGTCAGAGGTCACAGGACAGGCTGTTGATTGGGGGGACAATCGATGAGTATTTAACAGCGCATGCGTCAGCACCTTGCATTGCTGATAGAAGGGAAGGAGTGGCTGCATGGCACAAAGTCGCCCAACAGAATGAGAGTCTCAGCCTCAGCAAAGATCTTCGATATATACAAGATAGTCAACTCCCCCTTTTTTTCCATCTCCACCGATGTGGTGCATCATGGGAATCCAAAGAGTTCTGGTGGTGACTTTTATCTCTATAATGTAAAGTCTGCTTCATTTCCTATTTAAAGTTTTCTTTTTCGAAAATGATTGCATATTTTAGGAAGTTGGATTTGTTTAGATACACCCCTCCTTAATACATGTGTTATTATTTCTACGATTGATGTATTCACTTGGCCTGACAAGAGCTCCTTATTGCCAAAGTGCTGTCCAAAATTGCCTGCTCTCATGACCTGAGCACTGGTCGGCAGCGGACCACCGTGTAGGACCGGGTCGGTACCAGTTCGGTGACCGTAGCACCGGGACGGTGTCGAGTAGGAATCCGGACGTACCGGTTCGGTGACTTTATCCGTGGGTCGATACTTTACTGTGTACTATAGGTATCGGGTCTCAACCAGGTCGGTACCAGGTTGGTTAGGTGACTTTAGCACTGGGTCGGTACTGTACGGTACCAGGTCGGTACCGGTTCATTGCCTTTAGCACCGGGTAGGTACGGGTACCGTCAGGGACAGTACCGCGTCTGAACCAGGTTGATTCGGTGACTTTAGCACCAGGTCGGTACAATACCGGTTCGGTGACTTTAGCACTGGGTCGGTAAGGGTACGGTCCTGGACAGTTTCGGGACTGGTGCGGTAACCCTGGTTCCAGTTTCAGTACCGGGTCTGGAGCGGAGCAGGTCATGATCTGGGTACGGATACTGTACGGGTCCACTGGTTCGCAGTCACCACTTGTGGCAACGTACAGGGATGCCCACCTGTACAAGCCACTGGCAAAACCACTCATTCAGTATCACACACAAGACTGAGGGAAGTCTGCTTGTTAGAATGGCACTAACAACCTTCATAATGGTGATGTTAAAGCTATCACCAAAACGGCAACAAGATACCGTGGAAGAGATTGTAAGCAGTTCCGATGAAAGCAAATATTTTGATCCTGCACAGCGCTGCTGTTCCCAGCAGCTGCTCTTTGCTGCATGTGTGCTATAGCATCAAATTGCAGGCAGGCCTGCACTAGTCTCTGTAAAAAAGAAACAGAAAACACACAAGAGAAAAAAAAAACTCACTTTCCATTGATGACTCCATCTGGATTTAGCATGGGAACGATTTTGAAAATGTACGATTCTCGTAGGCTCTGAGCCATGGGGCTGCTGCTCATCAAGAACTCCAGAGTTCCTTTCATTACCCAGCTTGCATTAGTCTCCCCAGGATGTACACGAGCACTGAGAAAAATGTAAGGCCGATTTCCTGGAAAGTGAAGGAAACAAGTTTAATTAACTGAAATGCAGCCTACCTCTAGTCTCTTCTCTAAGTTTTTTTTTTGTTGTTGTTTTTGTCTGAAACAGAAATTTAAACATTACCAAATGGGAATTTTCCTTCTAAAGCTCAGCTGAGCTTGTGATGCAGTCATGCCTGCCCCCGAGGGTATAAAGGACTGTGCTCACAGATCTCAGTATCATTTTTCTTTCAAGCCTGCTGCAATCATGGATGCAACGACCTTGAAGGTTAATGGTTGCATTTCTATTGTTAATAACCCAGTGTTTCCTTTCAAGTATGAAATGTAACCATTACCAAATGGGTCAGTATACCCAAGCTGTTGCTGCACGACCGGAATGCTACAAGGCTAAGCTGCCTTGTTCGTTACCATTCAGAACCCCAGTAACAAGTACAATGGCTAAAAACTCACCTCTATGGCTGCGTTGTAAGGGTCAACTGAAAACCAGGGTTCTGAGGATGTACTAGTAAAGGTATGGACAGTAGCCCACACTACTGCATTGTAAATGTCCTTGACAGATGCACCCTGAAATAAAGCCCACAAAGTTGCCATACCCCTATTGGAATGGGCAGTGAGCTTTTCTGGAGGAAGCAAGTTGGCTCGCTCATAGGCATTTCAAATTGTCTGCTATCCACATGGACAGCCTCTGCAATATCCTTCATAGACAGTCGAAGCTGCTGAGCTCCTTTCAAAAATTGCCCCTCCAGGAAGAGGGCTCCTGGGGAGATCGAGTCAATTTTGACAAGACAAGCTGAAATAGCTGTCATCTATTCTTGCTCTATCCCTGACATCTATCCCTGCTTTCCCAAATCTCTCCCAAATGAGGCTCACCACCTCAGAGTGAAGCCTCCATTCTGAACTTCCTCTGATAGGCGGTCCGCCGCTAAGTTTGTCATCCCGGGCAGGTGTACTGTGCACAAATGAGCCAGTCGGATGAATAATTGAGTACTCTGATGTCACTGAGTCTCAATGGGGCCAGGACAGCTTCCATGCACTTCCAAAAGGCACAGGAAACTAGGGAGAGGCCAAATGGCAGGATACGGAGCTTGTACGCTGTTCCCTGAAAGGTGAACCACAGGTACGTCCTGTGCACTGGTTTTATGGGGATGTAGAAATAGTTGCCTGACCTGACTGAATGCAACAGCTGTTGCATTGTCAACATTTTTAACCTCCTTCGGCTCAGATACAGGTTGACCTGTGAGGTAGAGGATCGGTCTGAGGCCACCATCTCACTTGGCACTAGGAAGTGCATAAATGCACATAATTAGTAAAACTAATACAGCAATTATTTTTAATAATCACATATAATTTGCGTGAAAACACAAAAAATGCAAAAATCTATAGCAGAAAAAGTAACAAATACTTATCTGAACAGACTCTCTTGTATGTGCAGTCATTTATACCTTCGGGGGCAGACATGACTGCGTTATAGGTTCGGCTGAGCAGCTTTGTTTTACCTTATTCGGGTTTCAGGTCTTTAGGAGGTAAATACCCACTTGTTAATGGTTACATTTCAAACTTGAAAGGGAACTAGGCATTAGAGGCATTTATCTGTCAGTACGGTTTTAATGTGAAAACTGTTGAGTGCCAATGAGTGCAATTAGTGCTTGGCTGTTTGAAAAATAAAATGTATTAATTAAAGCAACACAGATTTTGTACTTACTGAAGTGACAGATCTGTTCATAACACTTAGTCTCTGGCATCGCTGTTATAGTCAAGACAGGACAGCTGTTTCCACCTAGGGTCTCACAGAGCACATCTTGTCGGTAGTAAATCTGAGGGCTGTGCATAGACCCCAGTTTCTGAAGATGCATCTTTGCAGAAAAATAAATACAAGTATACAGTCAACACTCGGATATCCATTACCCAGATAGATGTCAGTGAGTTATACCGCCCTTGTATTAAGAATAAAATCAATCCCCATTTTTTTAATATATATATATATATATATATATATATATATATATATATATATATATATATATATATATATCTATATATATATATATATATATATATATATATATATATATGTGTGTGTGTGTGTGTGTGTGTGTGTGTGTGTAACAAATGAATGCACTTACCCATCACACGTGATTTCTGACTTTGATACAAAGCCCATCTCTTCAGTGTTACAATTTATCTAAATATTCGTCACAGTCCGCGTTTAAAAGAAATAAAAAAAACTTTCTAATGCCAAATCAGTCTGTCTTATATTGTGCAGTTACGCAGCGCTTCCTCCAGTTTCACATGACGAAAATGCAGCCAAAACAATTTTTACGGGTAATCTTTAGTTGTTTTTGTGCATCTTCATTTGCAAGTGAACTGTGACATTAGGGGCTTATCGAGCATTATATTCTGCAATTTTGAATACTGACTTTGGATACTATTTTAGTTATGGAAACTACGTTTTTTTTGTTCGTTTGTTTTTACCTTTTGGTTTTGCTAAATTGCATTGTCTTTTATATTTTATGCAGTTCTGTGCATTGATAACATTTAAATTTCATGTTAATGGGAAATTTTACATACTGCTACAATAAGTATCGGATTTAAAAGTATGTACTGTATTACAGTTAACGTGCCGTGTCTAGTTTTGGCAAGGGATATTTTCAGAATTAGGGATGGGTGTGTATACTGGTTTTTCGGTTTACCGCGGTTTAGGTACACTACTGTCTACAGCGCATCTCCGAGATTCGGTGCAGCATGGTGCAGAACTGCAGAAATCTGCACTATAAGAACACGACCAATGTCTCAAATAAAACAAACCCGCGAGTGCAGCAGGACAGCCTACTTATTATCAGCATTGTTTTGTTTAAACTAGTTGTAACAGTATTCCATTTTTCTTAGGTAAGTGAAGAAATCTTTCTTTTTTTTTTTTTTTTTTTTTTTTTACAAACTCCACATGTGTAATAATCATTGGAAGTTTACTTGTGCAATGTCATAAATGTAAATCCAATAACACGTTTTAGTTTTTTTTTTTTTTTTTGCTATACATATGTTATTTATCCAGTTGAAAAAATAAATGACTCATCTCTGTTCTTAAATAATAACCTGTATGGGTACATGTTTGTGTTTTAAGCAAAAGACTGATCATTTCCCAATTCTATTTGCCATCAGCTAAACAAAGTATTTATTTAATTTTATACGTTAAAATGTTTTAACAAACTACAGCACCACGTCATTTTGAGCAAATAGATCTTAATACTGTTGTTGTATAACATTGAGAGTGTAAACCTTAGGGTTTTTTTATTATTATTCTGATTGTCTTTATAAAAAAAGAAACGTACCAAGTTATTTAGCATAGTAAAATACTAAATACCAAATGTTTAAATCATTCCATGAAAGCAAGTGTCATTTGTTGATTTTATTTTTGTGAATTACGGTACTTTAAGTGATTTACATTAGTCTTTCTTTTGAGCTTTTATTTGATAACTTGCATGATGTACTGTATACATGTGATATATGTGATATTAAGGTTACCACAGTATTTTTTTTAACGGTTATCATACCGTGCAAATTTCATAATGTCCCATCCCTTTCAGAATCATATAGTTCTAAATTAAAATACTTATTTGTTAAAAATATAGTACTGCACCAACAAAACCAATACATCTAAATGGAAGCCTCCTTTTTTTGTGTATGTTCCCTGAAAAACAGACATGGGTCGGAACGGGCCTAAATGAAATAATGCGATTTTGCGTCACTGAAGTCAAAATGTTACAGGGTGTGATATGCGAGTGCTGACTGTATATTTAAAATAGTTGGTGAACTGCTCTAACACGCTACAATTCCTTGTGTGAATTAAAATAAACAAATAAAACAGATAATGAATTTAGGCATACATAGAAGTAGTTGTGATATTAGCTAATATTAGCTTTTTTTTTGCAATAAATCTCTTCTTGAAGTAGAATCTTGTAGCGTTTTTTGCGCACATAGCTTGCTGCTTTGTCGAATAATAAAAGTTGTAGTCCACTTAGCCCTGCTTAATGATACCCAGAAACTACTTCTGAAAAATGGCTGTACTATGTGCATGGGACTAATTGAACACTCAGATAGATGTTAACAAAGTTGCTTTGATTTTCTTTCTTTTTTTTTTTTTTTTTTTTTTTTACCTTTAAAGTAGAATAGGTATATGGGTAGTGGTAAGCAAAGTAACAGACATCATCCTTATGCTGGAAGGTCACTGTAAATGTGATTGTATAGTAAGACTTTCCTTTCTGACCCCCAGCAGCAATGGAACTCCTCGAAAAGTGGTTTCTTGATGATGAAACATAATGAAAACAAAAAGCACATTTAGTAGAGAACACCACACTTACCGCATGACAACATGCAACAAATAAAGGCACAATTGCAAGTACTTGATAAGCCCAACTTATGTGAAACAGAGAAGTTTTTGAAGATCCTGACATTATTATTCAAAAAGGGGTCATAATAGAGGTAGTTGAACATTCTACATCACACTTCACACTTTCTGCATATATATGGAGAACTGCTTATCCACTGTTCATGAAACTTGGTATTAACTGTAATAAATTATTGAGAATATCAGATACTTAGGATATATGGGGATGTCTCTCTAACCACACATATGTCCATCTTTTTCCTATACTTACATTTTTGCATTAATCTGGAGAACTGCTTATAAAATTGTGATTAAACATTTTACTGTTAACTCTTATTCTGTATGTAAGCAATAACACACAACAGGATGCAATACCACACTCCATGTGCAGTAGTTATAAAATGACTGCATGACGTGGGTGCGTTGTAAGACTTTCTTAGAAATCAAGATAACTGGAAATAATATGTACTTGCATGGATGCCTTCAATTGTCAATAAAAAATAGCAATATGAGGGTTTAGTGGCATGGCACCAGTCTACAGAAAAGTACAGTCAGAATTAGACTAAATTAAGTTTAAGGGAGAAGGATTGCATCCTATACACATTGTAATCTAATTTGCACCAATCAGAGAATATAAAGTAACTCGCTCCTTTCATCTGATTCATCGCATCCCTCCGCCAACCCCATCTCCACCCTTATAAGTACCCCTTGATCTATCTATCAGTGTATCACATGTATGTGAATCAAGTGGCGTTGAGGTAATTAATGTTCAAACTGTCATGTGTGTCCTGAACTACAGGAATACCTACTAGCTGTTGTACAAGAAGGTGTTTACTTTAAAGATCAACATGGCTAACCAATAGCTGTTGAATCGCACTTCTTTTGAACAGCAGTATAGTTTTAATTATTTATGGGCTAGTAGTCTTTATTATGTGTGACTAATCCGATCAACAGGATAAACCAGTAGAAAACATTACAAATATATGATGAAGGAACTGTGTTCCTGTACAAGATTTTAATCTCACAAGCTTGCATTACATCTGGATACATTCCAGCTCCTCTGAGTCCAGTTTTCGCAATCAGTCAAGCAGTGAAAGAACACTGCTTTATCACTCACTATTCCATTTGGGTTTAACATTGTTAAATGAGAATATTAATCTAACGGTAATTGTTTTAATTTTACTAAGTCTGTACAACTTCAGGTCTACATTCTCCAGGTCAACTGTCACACTAAATTAGGTGCAGCAAGCTATGTATGAAGCAGATGAACATTTAAAGCATTTGTACTATAAAACTAGAACTCTTCAAGATGTTTAGTTTGCACAGGCAAATATTTAATTGTATATAATTTAACTCTAAGTACAATTAAAAGTATTCTTGTTTA
The DNA here is from genome assembly GCF_017654505.1 of Polyodon spathula. Taxonomy (NCBI): domain Eukaryota; kingdom Metazoa; phylum Chordata; class Actinopteri; order Acipenseriformes; family Polyodontidae; genus Polyodon; species Polyodon spathula. Next base: position 67,679,207 of record NC_054535.1, read on the forward strand.
TCTTAACCACTTCAACACCATGCCGTACATGCGTATGTCAAGTTTCCCATTCTATTCTACGAGCGGTTTCTCAGTCTAGCGTTTCAGGTTTCATTCCCTAAGGCAGTGCTAGTACTGTGGAATGTGCCATGAAAGTCGGGAGAGGGTCAGGTGACATTTGTATCCAATTGCGTGTTATGTAGCGGTTCCAATCTACCTGTGGGAGTTTAGAAGACAGACACATTGCGGGAAGCCTTTCAACTTTTATATAGTTTTTAATTATTATTTTCTGTTTTATTATTAGTTTTACTTGTTTAGTGTTTGTTGTGTCAGTGCATTTAAATGAGGATTTTTCCCACTTATCTACACGCCATAGTCCACAATGTTAAGGGAAAAAAGGTTTTTATTGAGAACAAAAATTATATATTAAAAAATACAAAACTGAATGATCATAATTGGATAAGTCTCCACTCCCTCCCCTCCCTGAGTTAATACTTGGTGGAAGCACCTTTGGCAGCAATTACCAACTTTGCACACCTAGATTTGGCAATATTTGACCATTCTTCATTACAAAACTGTTCAAGCTCTGTCATGTTCCTTGGAGAGCGTTGATGGACAGCAATCTTCAAGTCATGCTACAAATTTTCGATTGGATTTAGGTCAGGGCTCTGACTGTGCCACTCAAGGACATTTACCTTTTTATTCCTTAGCCACTCCAGTGTAGCTTTGGCTGTGTGCTTTGGGTCATTGTCATGCTGAAAGGTGAACTTCCGTCCCAGTTTCAGCTTTCTTGCAGAGGGCAGCAGTTCTCAAGGACTTCTCTGTACTTTGCTCCATTCATTTTCCCTTCTGTCCTGTCAAGTGCCCCAGTCCCTGCCGATGAGAAACATCCCCATTACATGATGCTGCCTCCACCATGCTTCACAGTGGGGATGGCGTTCTTCGGGTGATGCGCTGTGTTGGGTTTACATCAAACAAAACGCTTTGCATTTAGGCCAAAAAGTTACATTTTTGTTTCGTCAGACCACAAAACTTTTTGCCACATAGCTACAGAATCTCCTCAGTATTTTTTTTGCAAACTGTACTTCAAACAGGATTCAAGGTGGGCTTTCTTGAGTAATGACTTCCTTCTTGCCACCCTACCATACAGGCCAGATTTGTGGAGTGCTTGGGATATTGTTGTCACATGCACACTTTGACCAGTCTTGGCCATAAAAGCCTGTAGCTCTTGCAAAGTTGCCACTGTCCTCTTTGTAGCCTCCTTCTTGCTCGGTCATCCAGTTTGGATGGACGGCCTGATCTAGGCAAGGTCTTGATGATGCCATGCACCTTCCACTTCTTAATAATCGTCTTGACCGTGCTCCAAGGGATATTCAAGGCCTTTGATATTTGTTTATACCCATCCCTTGATCTGTGCCTTTCAACAACTTTGTCCTGGAGTTCTTTTAAAAGCTCCTTGGTGTTTATGGTTGAGTCTTTGCTTTGAAATGCACTACCCAGCAGAGGGAACCTACAGGAACTGCTGAATTGATCCTGAAATAATGTGAATCACTATCATTTAACACAGGTGGAGGCCACTTAACTTGGTGTGTGATTTTGAAGGCGACTGGTTACACCTCAGCTAATTTAGGATTGCTATTACAAGCGGGTGGACACTTATCTAACCAACCTATTTCAGTTTTTATTTGTAATTAATTTTTCACTTGGAAGTAGTGGGGTAGGGTGTATAGGTAAATGAAAAAAATGCATTTTAATTCCAGGCTATAAGGCAACAAAAGGTGAACATTTTTAAAGGGGATGTAGACTTTCTATTGGCACTGTACTTGGAAAGCGACAACTGGGGGTGAAGTTAGAAGAGGATTTCGATACCAGCAACAGCGATGCTGACTTATCACTCTGTGGTGATGATGAAGAGGATGTGGAGCCAAGAACAGTACAAACTGTACAAACAAAAGAACATGCAGCTACTTTACCAGTAAGCCAGCTTCAAACGTGAAGCTGTTTGGTTTGAAATGGGAGTGCTGTGACAAAATACTATCAAAACACAGCACCGGCTACAAGGCAATAAAGCAGGCGTCTGCGGGAGCCAGATCCATCACAGTGACTGCGCAAAGTAGCTGTGTATATGCATTTGTGACTATTCCTCCAACATAAGGGAAGCAGAGACCGCAACAAAGGTGCAGAGTCTGCTACGAAACTGAAAACAAAAGACACAAGAAAAATGTGCAGCGGTTGCGAAGGCAACCCCGGATTCTGTTATATTGAACATTTCAATAAATGGCACACAGCAAGTCGATAATGGCACATGTTTTGATTCTGTTTGATTTTTATTTGATAATTACTGTTTACTGATTAGTATTGTAATTAGCAGCGTTTTTGTTTTCATTGTTCAAAAAAAAAAAAATCTCTATATTGAACATGGGTATGTTGTACACAGGAGCACAAAGGGTTGATTAAAAACACAATTTAGGTCATTTATTTGTGTTTTATTCATCATATGTTAACATTTTATAGTAATTACTGGTTTGAAAACATTATATTATTATATATTATTATTTTCAAAATCTGGTACCTGGGAAGGGGTTTCATTTTTACATCAGGAGTTGAAGTGGTTAATGGCTTTTAAATTTAGTAATACACCCAGAGCACACTGCAAACACCTACTGTTCCAATCCTAATGGAACTGACATTTGTCATGTGTTCTGTTTGTTATATGAACTCAACATCTATATCATCCTTACTGGCCCATAATCTGAGCTATCGACCACTCTGAGTATATGTGATCATTACATCTCAAGACTTCTTGTTGCATTTGATTAATCAGATTTTGAAACAGTCTGCACAGGGGGAGCACCAACTAAAGATCTGCTAGAAGATTACTATGGTCCATTATGGTACAGGGGCTTTTGAATAAGTATACATACTTGTAGTAACAGATATCTGTTCCTGTGCGAATCCACCGTGGTCTACCGCTTAATGCTTCCTGGACTGAATACATTAAAGCTTGCATTCCTTAGGGAAAGGAAGGAATAAGATTATACCATATACTTTAACTCTATTCTTGCATTGTCTGTGGGTATTGAACCCTCATGATATTGCTGAACACGCTACTATAGAGTTTATATCAAACTTCTGTTCAACGTGTCAAACTACAGGTTCAATCTTGCCATAACGTGAGGTTATTATCATAACCCTGGTTCCCTGAAATAGAAATGTAACCCTTACCGAATGGGTATTGACTTCCTAAAGAAGCTAATCCTCAATATTGTATACCAAAGCTGCTCACTGAGCCTGTGACACTAGGGTGAAAAAATTGAGGGAGAACTCAACTCTATGCCTATACTGTAAGGGTCAATTAGTAAGCCACTCTAGTTGCAAAACCAGGGTTTTAAGGATCCATGACATTAAGTCTATAGAAGGTATGGAGAGAAGCCCACACCGCTGCATTACATATGCATCCCGAAATAAAGCCGAAAAAGTTGCCATGCCACTAGTGGAATGGGCAGTGAGCTTTTCTGGGGGGGGGGGGGCAAGTTGGCCAGCTCATAGGCAGTCCTGACCTTCTGCTATTCACTTGGGCAACCACTGCTTAGATGGGGCTTGAACATGGGACTTCGCCCCATAGCAGACAAAAAATTGTTCGGACTGCCTCCAACTTTTTGTCCTGTCAACATAGTATGCTAGGGCCCACACTGGGCAGAGTGTACGGAGCTGTCACTCTCTGTCAGACTGGAAAGGAGGTGGGTGGAAAGCCTCCAATTCTACAGACTGGTTTACATGAAAAACTGAGTCTTCTGCTAAAGGGCTGGATTGGTACAGAGTGTGACTTTTGTCCTAGCCTCTAAAAATTAAGCAGGCTTTCTCTGTAAAGAATGCTTGCATCTCACTCACCCAGCTGAATGCAGCTGAATGCAGGGGCTCAAATGGAGGCTTCATGAGTGCATTAAGCACCATATTTAAGCTCCAGCTAGGAACACTCCTTTATAGGCAGCCGAAGCAGCCAAGCCCCTTTCAAAAATTGCCCTGCTAGGAAGTGAGCTCTTGAGGAGACTGAATCAATTTTAACATGGAAAGCTGAAATAGCTGCCACATAGACCTTTACTGTGGAGGGAGATTTCCGCTCATCAAACAGGTCCTGCAAAAATTGCAATATTACTGCCATCAGACAAGTAGTAGGGTCAAACCCACGAGGCAGACACCACTTCTGAAAGACTCCCCACTTGTACCTGTACTGGGAACATGTGGATGTTGCTCAGGCATATTGTAGTGTGTCAATAACCTTGATTGGCAGACCCAGACGTTCAGGGGCAGAACCCAGAATTGCAGGCTTGATGGGTCGGAATGCCATAAGGTCCCCCATGCCAGACTGAGCAGGTCGCGTCTGCAGTCTCCACAGCTGGCCTCTCAGGAGCTGCATCAGGGTTGAAAACCTCCTGGGCCAATATGAGGCTACTAGTATCACCTTGGCCCAGTACTGCCTGATTTTCTCCAGATACAGCGGGAGCAGGGAGAGCAGTGGGAAGGCATATAACAGATGCCATGGCCACTGGTGTTCCAAGGCATCTACTCTCAGAGATTCTCTGCCTCCCATTATGGAGAAACGAGGGGACAGGGGGTTGATTCCTGGGAGGCAAAGAGGTCTGTGATCTGTGCTCTCCCGAACCTCTCCCAGATGAGGCTCACCAGCTGAAAGTGAAGCCTCCACTCTGAGCTGCTGGGGACCCCTTGAGAGGACGTCCGCTGCCCACTTTGTCACCCCAGGCAGATGCTGTACCCACAGTGAGAGGAGGTTCTCAAGTGGCCACAGCAAACTGTAATGGACCACACAATGAAAACCTGAGGCCAGAGGCCATCCTGGTGGTTGATGTACGCCACACTGTTGTGTTGTCTATACTGACAAGCACATATTTGCCTTGACCCTCCTGCAAAACATTCTACATTGTCAGGTAAACTGCCTGCAGCTTTAAAACATTGATCTGGAGATCCTGCCATGGAGGGTTCCACACACCATGAACACCCCGGCCATTTCACACAGTGTCCCATCCCAGGCTGGACGTGACTGTGTAGATGACCTCCTTTCTGGCAACACTGCTCAGCACTACGCTCAGGGTTGATGGGATGGCTGTTACCACCAAGAGAGTGTCTTTAGACAGTGGTGGGACACTGTCAATAGGTGGTCGCGGTTTAGAGTGGGCTGCTGTTGAACCAGGCCTGCAGAGGGCCCAGGCGCAGGAGACCCAATGGAAAGGTCTGGCAAGCTGCGGCCTTCAAGACCAGAAGTTTCTAGAACATTACTACAGTGAGCGCTCTGTTGAGCTGAAAGAGCTCCATCTGACAGAGTGGCCGGCATGAACGAGTCCAAGCACACTCCGATAGGAGACTATCTGGGAAGGCGTGAGCTGGCCCTTCGCATGATCCACCATAAGGCCCAATCGTTGAAGGTGGCATCGAGAAAGCAAGGGGAGCTAGAGAGAGTCCAATTGGCAAGACACTGAACTCTTATGCTGTTCCCTGAAAGGCGAACTGCAGGTGGCGAGGGCCTATGGTTCTCAGGGAGGGACCGCAGCTAATGTGACTGGCAGGATACCAGGATGCTATTCCATAGCCGTAGTTCCGTAGCCGTGGGGCGAACTCCTAGCTGAATAGGCTCTCAGACACCCGCCACTGCTTGTTAGGGCAGGCAGCGTCCTTGGATTGGATTGCCTTGATGCCCCTGCTTTAGGCCAGGGCACTTGCAAGGTTGCAGTGGCCTTCTTGATTAGCGGTATGAGCTCTGCCAACAGGGAGAGCTTCACCGCCGGGGATGTGACGTCCAACTCCACGTCTTCAGGACAGGAACGCCAGCTACTGTTCGCCCACCTCCTCAGAGACAGCAATGGACAGTAGGTCCTCCTGTGGCCAATCTGCGCTTGGCAGGGCAGTTGGCGTCAAACTTTCCCACAGTAATTCAGCAAGAACAGTTCCTTGGTGGGAAACAGTTGCCCAGATCGTTTCCATCTGCTCCAAGTCTGCCGGTCGAACGGAAGACAAAACCACTCAGTCAGTACCAACACGAGCCGGAGGGAAGCCTGCTTGTTAGAATGGACTAACAGCCTTCGCAGTGGTAATGCTTAAAGCTGTCACCAAAACAGCATCAAGATACTGAGGTTGAAATTGCAAAGAACAACTACTGAACTGTTTTTCAGTCCTGTGCAGTGCTGTTAAGCCCAGCACAGTATCTGTAAAAACAGAAAAAAACATGAGAAAAGACTCAACAAAATACACTAATTTAACAATTACATAAATAATATAAAATATCTCGTATAGTGCTAAACAGCAAAAATGAGAGAGAAAATAAGCTCCAGTCTGAACTATGCAGTCTGGGGGAAGAGCACAAAAATCAGCCGACTTATGTTGCTGGACACCTGGGAAGGAGTGATTTAAGACTTGGCTTATCGCAGGGCACAAGGCTGTAGCGGGACATAACTAGCAACAGGCTGTGGTGCACACAAAAACGTGTAATAGAAAATTAATTTCAATTAAATATTAAATTCAAATTCAATTCATTTAAATATCACACATACAGTGACCTCCATAAGCTTTTTGGAGAGTGAAGTCAAAATTGCTATTTTTGCTGTACACTCAAGAAATATGAAAATACGAGTAAAAGAGGATTATGAGGCAAAAGTACAGAATGTCACCTTTTATTTCTGGTGTTTTCAATACATACATGTTTTACCAACTAAGAATAACAGCACTTTTAGAGTTCCATCCCTCCATTTTATGTGAGCATAAGTACTGGGACAATTCAAGTTAAAGCAAATATAACAAGTATGAAAGTTAGTATTTAGTCACAAATCCTTTGCATGCAATAACAGCAGCGAGTCTGCGACCCACTGACATTACCAAACTCTTGGTGTCGTCCTTTGAGAAGCTTTGCCAAGCCTTTACTTCAGCCAATTTCAGCTGTTGCTTGTTTTGGTGAGTTTCGGACTTCAGTCTTCTCTTCAGCAAATGAAATGCATGTTCAATTGGATTTAAAATCAGGAGATTGACTTGTCCAGTCTAAAACTTCCAACTTTTTTCCCCTGATGAACGCCTTGGTTGCTTTGGCAGTGTGTTTTGGGTCATTGTCCTGTTGCACTCTGAAGCGCCGCCCAGTGAGTCTGGTGGCATTTCCTTGTACATTGGTAGCCAAGATGCTTCTGTACACTTCCGAAGTCCTTCTGCTGCTGCCATCACTGGTTACATCATCAATAAACAGCGTAAGAGAGAATAAAGTGAGCCTGTTCCAGAAGAAGCCATGCATACCCATGCCATGACACTACCTCCACCATGCTTCACAGAAGAGGTGGTATTCTTTGGATCATCTGCAGTTCCTGTTTTTTCTCCACACTTTTGCCTTCCCATCACTTTGATAAAGGTTAATCTTCGTCTCATCTGTCCATAAAACTGTTCCAAAACTGTACAGGCTCATCGCTACTTTTTAACAAATTCTAATCTGGCCTTTCTGTTTTTGGTGTTGATCAGAGGTTTGCATCTTGTAGTGTAGCCTTTGTAATTCTGCTGCCGAAGTCTTCTGCGAACAGTAGATTGACACTTTCACCCCAGCGTTCTGGAGGTTGTTGGTGATTTCACTGACACTTGTTTGAGGGTTTATTTCACAGCTTTGGTCATTGTTCTGTCATCAACTGCTGTTGTTTTCCTTGGCTGACCTGGTTGTTGCAGATTGCTGAAGACACCAGTGGTTTCTTTCTTCTTCAGGACATTCCAAACTGTTGATTTCTCTATGCCCAACTTTTGTGCTATTGTTCTAACTGAGTTCCTCTTTTCTTTTAGCATCCAAATCGCTTGCTTTTCTTTCATAGACAGCTCCCAGTCTTCATGCTGGATTATGCCTACTGACATCAAACACAGACTCCAAAGGCAAAAGCAAAGAATAGAACTGAGACTACACATTCACAGCTCTTTTATGTATGAACAATCAATGCAACAGGAAACATCTGATCAATTAGAAACACCTGTGTGACAAATGCCCCAATACTAATCATCACATGAAACGGGGGATGGAACTCTGAAAGTGCTGTTATTCTTAGTTGGTAAAACATATGTGTGCTGAAACAGACAGAAATGAAATTCTGACATTCTGTACTTTTGCCTCATATTTCTTTTTTTAATCATATTGTCATATTGCTTGAGTGTACAGCAAAAATAGCAATTTTGACTTCACTGTCCCAATACTTATGGAGGCACAAAATAGGCAAAATATATACAAATATAAGCAACAAAGTACTTATCTTAACAAGGTCAGATCAGGTCAGTCTTGAATGGAAAAATGACGCTGTCAGCGTAATCCTTTTGATACCTTGGGGACTGAATCATGACTGCGTAACAGGCTCAGTGAGCAATTGTGGTATACAATATTCAGGATTCTGGACTTTAGGAGGTAAATACCCATTCGGTAGTGGTTACATTTTGCACTTGAAAGGTAAATTCACTGTATGTATCATAGTACTTCACCATATGCTACTTAAAACCAACAAACATGGCTAGCGCATTATTCAGAGAATCAATCCTCTAATTTTCTTTGCACATCACATTGTTCAGAATACCTGGTATGAATATTGGGATGTACTGTATACTTAAAACAGTTGTGATTGGACCACTTCAAGGATACACCTAGTATTACACTTGTGTAAAAGAATTAAACAAGCAGTTTCCTTTTAAAATATGTGTACATCAAAATACATTACTGAGTGCTTTTTCAGATCTCCAAAAACAGTCATGAAAGCTATCAGTCTGTGTAATACTATAACTGTTGGTGTCAAGTGTCTGACAGTAGGGAATGACATTAACCTTTTTCACCTTGAGAAGCATCCATCTCAGTGAATAAGCCCTTACACTATCATAAGAGCCTAATAATTCTTGAAGATGCCATGGATAGAAGCTGTCAGTAACAGCTAAAAGCATATCTATTCTTTTGTGGCCTGTCAAGAAACTACACAAATTTCACTTATTTAATTTACAAAAGGCATTTCCAGCTAGATGTAATTACTGGTCTCCAAAGACAGCAATTCCATGTTCTTTAGGGTAACTCGATTAATATTTCTTAGTCCACAGTATTAGACCGAAATGCCAGATTGTTTAAACAATCAGAAGGTAAAAGTTGTAACCACATGAAAACTGAGGCAGTTGTATTAACCTATTTTCTATACAAACAACTGAAATGAATGGAAGAGTACTGATGAACTAGCTTTCCTCATGTATCTGGGCATGTAATGAACCATTATTTTACTGTAATTGGCAACAAAATATTTCATTGTAACAATAAAAAGACTAAATGTAACAATAATCATGGTCTCCCCAAACAAAAAATATATATACAAGCCTTGGCACAATATACTGATTATCCTTTAACACATTTTTGCAGCATTGTTACCACAAATTACAACTGTAATAAAATACAACATACAAGATTGAACACAAAAAGACTTTTATAAGACTGCATAAAATGAGCCCAATTTTTCCAACCATACATTTCTTCTAAATTTGTTTATTTTTATTTTATTTTTTTGGTAAGACATGTATCTGCTTGTAAGTCCTATTGGCTTGGCTTCATGTGATCATTTGATTTGTTTTTACTTATGACAGAGAGCTATGCCTACCGTAGTTAAACTGGCTGTTGGACTTCTCACAGTTGATGATGTTGAAACGGTAGGGAACACCACTCCGCATTCCGCTTACCTCAAAGTAAAACCACTGGTGGTAATGGTTGCTGTTAATATCAGAGTTCAGTATCAGATCATACTCAAACCTGAAAAAAGAAGGAAATTATGTATAAAATAAAAACATGTAAAATGTAATTTAAACCAACAAAACAAATATTCTTAAACCAACAGCAGGGGGCTCAATTTCATTGTTCTTATTCAAAGACTTTTTTTTTTTTTTAAAGGAAAAACTAAAGTAAAAAAGCAGCATATCTTACTTTCTAACTTGAATTGCTTTACGTACATTCCCAGATTCAAACTGTGAATTAAATTTCAAGGACTCTCCATCATCAATAATAGGGCAGCTAAGAAAAAACAAAACAAGAAGACAAGCTGGCTTCAGGTGATGTACTGAAGAATAGAATATTAAACATCTAATGCATTACAGTAAGTGAATGCTATGCAACCACAGTAATTACTGTAACAAATTTCACAAAATGAAGAAACATCTCGGTCCTAAAATCATATTTGTAATATAAAAATGCTCATATGAAAAAAAAAAAAAGTTGCTTGTCAGATCCAATGTTCTTATTCAGTTTAATAGATCAATCGGCTCTGACATAAGCTAGCTGTTTACCAACTCTACTCGAGGCCTGATTTCTGTAGTTAGGAGTATGTATAGTACTGCTTTAACCTGTCCTGGTGGCATTTCATTTTTTTGGAAAACTGTTTCTATACATTTTTAGTTGGGGTTTGAATAGTATTTCTTTCTGTTAAGAGTGCATATATATATATATATATATATATATATATATATATATATATATATACACACACACACACACACACACACACACACATACATACCACATGTATACATACATACCTAATTTCTAGGCTATATTTTGCATCCTGACTCGGTAAGAATATTTGCATCCTGAGCCATTCATTTTCAATCACTCGACAACACCCACAATTCGTGGTTTTTAGGCACTTTTAAAAAGATTTACAATCATCCTACACCAACGGGAGCACCAAACAAGCGAGCGAGACAAATAATCTTATAATCTGACAGTGACTGATAATAATTAAAAAAAGCATACCCATTTGAAACACCTTTTCCTTAAAAATACATTCTTTTTTGCAGTTCATTATCTACCCATCTTAATTCACCATTCCAGAATTACGTTATTATTGTTCATTAAATGCAGTTGCAATTTGAACCTTAACACCAGTTTGTTGTCTTTTTTATTACAAATACTATTATAAAAAATAATAGATGGGCTTCAGTGTGTTAAAGGAAAATAATTCCATCCAGTTTTAGACTCGCCGTCAGCAGAAATGCTAAAACTTCTACTGTTAAAATATGTATTTAGTCCAGCTCCACATTATAAAACTGGTTGAAAAGATGAAATTCTGGCACTGGTATAAAATTCCCTTAATGTTGTTGAGATTTGGGCTCCTGAGTGGCGCATCCAGTAAAGGCGCTCCGCGCGGAGTGCAGGATGTGCCCTATATTGAGTTGCACCCCCTTTTGCCCTCAGAACAGCCTCACTTCGTCGAGCATGGACTCTACAAGGTGTCAAAAGCGTTCCACAGGGATGCTAGCCCATGCTGACTCCGACAGTTGTGTCAAGTTGGTTGGTAGTGGATCTCCACTCCAAATAGCTCGTTCCATCTCATCCCACAGATGCTCAATTGGATTGAGATCTGGTGACTGCGCAGGCCACTGCAGTAAGCTGAATTCACTGTCATGCTCATGCAACCATTCCTGGACAATCCTAGCCTTGTGGCATAGAGCATTATCCTGCTGAAAAAATCCATCTGCCGCTTCATAAGTCTCATTTTAATATCAGACTTCATTTACAATTGAGCCTCACCTACAATTTGCACATGCATAGTGTAGTGTGCATGGGTACAACAGTATCGGCACTATGCTTTAGTGCGAGAGGTCCCGGATTCGCTCCTGCCCTCCGCCTGTGTGTGGACTGCCTCGCCCTGTTTGATGTGCCTGCTTGCATTAACCAAGATTGCTACAACATAATTAAGGCTTGACATACCTTAAAATGCATGGCTAATGAGCAGCAGAGTGCATTGCACGGTTGAGAGCATTTTGGCAGTGTTAACACGGCCTTAACTTGCCAAAAGTGTTATGATATATACGGGGCAATTTTAAGGCTGGTGTAAATTCGGCACTATGGCCTTAATGCCATCGCAAATACTTGATGCATGTCCCGCTATGTGTCCTGTATCGTATCTGTCGTCACATGAAAAGCCATTATGCTAAACACCTTGCAGACCTACATAAAACGTTCCCATTTCAAGTAACATATGTTGATGATGATGATGAACTGAACCTTCTGTTACAGGAACTAGCTTTAGTACGGGGGTGGGGGGGGGGGGGGGGGGGGGGGGGGGGGGTTACATTTCAGATGAAAACATATTTTCAAGAGAATTTCATTTCCAATTTTTGCAATCTTGAGACTTCCTGTAACTTCAGGGGCTGCAAGTTCTGCCTGTACTATATGTATATTTAAAACCTAGTCTGAACAAAAATGTGATGGCTCAAGAGGAACGAACATTTACTTTTTACAAATAATATGTGAACACAAAGGTCAGGAATCTTTTCCTGTAGCTTGTTAATGTTGATTTAAAATGCCTTTATATGAACACAAATATGAATTCTTACCTAGATAAGTCAAGATCATACACAACTTTATCAAGGATGTCATTGGAATGGATTAGTCTCTCAATATCCTGGAAGATTTTGGTTCTGCAACATAAATGACAGTATGAGAGAGAGGAGCACATTGTTTCCCTAGTATTTTCTCAAGCTACAATATAAAATACAATATCCAATATCAAACCTAGATAAGAAATGATTAAACAATCCGAGATCAATTCAGCTCTGCATGAAGTCATGAACAGTATTTTTTTTTTTTTTTTTTTTAATTATTTTTTTTATTTATTTATTTTTTTACTGCACTTCAACTTTTTGACTGATCAATAAAGCATTGAACTTACCAGTAGTATCAAGGTGCAACATAAAACCCCCACCCCTCCACACTTTAATATGTTGTTCCCTGTCCAATTTTCTCAAGCAAAAGGCTACAAATTAGGACCCTTTTTGAGGGATGCACCACAACAACACTGGTAGACGCTCATACACGGTTAAACCAATTCAAAATTAGATGAAACATTTTAAAGCAACAAATGTTATACATTACATTGGACTTAATGTTGATAAAAATTGATTAAGGCACTTACTCCTTAATTACCTTTACTTGGAGCAAATTCTTTAATGTTGCAACATTTAATATCAACATTACCTCTGTACTCCATACAGTCGTTCTAAGGTATGCTCTTTAAAAGTTGGAGCAATATGACCAAAATAATCAGGGTAGGCTACTTCAGTGTATTCAGGAACTGATTTGGTGTGTTTAACAGTTTCAATGTAGAGCTCCGGGTCATGTAAAGGCAGGACAGCTGCTGTGTCTGGTACTTCCAGCATGCCTTGCTCTCCTGAGGAATGAGAGGAACTAGAGTCATCGTCAAGATCAGCCTCCACCCCGGGGCAGAACAGCGGAGAGGACCCGTACTCTGGTAAAGGCCCACTACTTCCAGTGAACTGCTGGCAACCTTTACTGCTGGCACTGCACTGGTGTCCACCTTTGTTTTTCTGTCCATTCACGTATGCATAATTACAGTTTTTAAGATGTTTTGAGACACTTTCCCCTTCTAGATTCAATCTGTCCATCTCCCTGTGTAGCTCATGCTTTAGGCACTGAGAAGGGAGCAGTTTATTTCCTTGCACGTCAGCATCATTCTTTGTGATATTTAAGCTGTTAATGTCCAAGGGTGCCGGTTGGTTTTCAAAGTCCCCTGCCCGGGAAGCGGTCTGTTTTGTCTGCTCTTCGTTTTTCAATAGTTTTTCTTTCTTTGTGCTACAGTTGTCTGCAGACTGTCCTTCCCCTGCTGTGGGTACAACTACGGGGACTGGATCTTTTGGTTTCATTACCGGCATGCTTTTACTGGACAACTCTCCACTGAAGTCACATCCCTACAAAATGAAAAACAAAACAAAAAAAAGAAAAACACATGGTTAAGCTAAGTTTGAACAATAAATTGCTATAACAAAATGGAAATGGAAACCATTAATTGCTTAAATAAAAGTTGACACTTTATAATTATTTCATTTAGGCTATGTAGTATGATATGTGAATATATAATTAGTGAACAACAAATCTGTAATATACCCAGTTTCAGTGATAATAATTCCAGAACTAAACTAGGTACATACCTTACAGAACTATACAGAACACAAACATTGAACAAAATCAGAAAGCAAAAAATACAGCTCTACCTGGAAGTTTTCAGTAAGTTCTGGGAAAAAACGCTCATATATTTTTAATTCTTCAAATGGTCGGCTAAGGTCCTGCTTTGGTCGCAGGTTGCTGATATCAGTTTCAATATCATCATTCTGGAAGGAAAAATAAAAAGTGAACTGCTTCAAAAACAATATCCAAAATTGTGTGTAAACTTACATAGGTGGTGGCTAGTCCACTATTTTCACACTTTAAAGTAATTTAATTAATCAATTGATATTTACATTATATATTAAATTTAACATGAAATAATGACAGTTGATAAATTACATTTATCAGGTTTTTAAGACTTGCCCCAAAGATTTAAATGAGTTTCAAACAAACAGCATGATGCACATTACAACAATCAGGTATATTAAATCTGATTTTTTAGGGGGGAAAGAAAAGTTAATTAAACCTACAAATAATGTAAATGCAGAAATCACACTCAAGTTCATGAAAGGGTCCACTGGACTCGCAGAAACTTTGTTTTTTATATATAACAATTTTCAATTTGAAAATCATTACTTTTGCATAATTTCCTGGATAAATAGTTTAATTCCCACAAAAAAGTAACCATGCAGGACTTCTAAGAAATGAATTAAGAATAACCATAATGATTGTATCACATAATAAATGGTTTAAATGATGGTTTTGGGTGTGATCTGAATAAGAAACAACTTTGCTGCCGCTACGTCACAGAATAATGTGTGACAAACAAGATGTTTTTCAAAAATGCAGAGACTTACATGTAATTTACCACACACATCATATTGACAGTTTTATTTCCTTCTTTTGGGATGTACAGTTAACGCAAAATAGAATCACTGGTTAATTTAATCAATCAATGTAAAAAGCAATCTCATATGATTATTGTACAATGGTTCTAAATTCTCAACAATATGTAATGCAAATACATATACTGTAGATATGTGTGTGTGTGTGTGTGTGTATATATATATATATATATATATATATATATATATATATATATATATATATATATAAACAGTGCCTTGCAAAAGTATTTCAGACCCCTGACCAATTCTCTCATATTACCGAATTACAAATGGTACATTGAAATTTCGTTCTGTTTGATATTTTATTTTTAAACACTGAAACTCAGAATCAATTATTGTAAGGTGACATTGGTTTTATGTTGAGAAATATTTTTTAAGAAAAATAAAAAACTGAAATATCTTGCTTGCATAAGTATTCAACCCCCACACATTAATATTTGGTAGAGCCACCTTTCGCTGCAATAACAGCTTTAAGTCTTTTGGGGTAAGTATGTACCAGCTTTGCACACAGTGTCGGAGTGATTTTGGCCCATTCTTCTTGGCAGATTTGCTCCAGGTTATTCAGGTTGGTTGGACGACGCTTGTGGACTGCAATTTTCAAATAGTGCCACAGATTCTCAATGGGATTGAGATCAGGACTTTGACTGGGCCACTGTAGGACATTCACCTTTTTGTTCTTGAGCCACTCCAGTGTTGCTTTGGCCTTGTGCTTGGGATCATTGTCCTGCTGAAAGGTGAATTTCCTCCCAAGCTTCAGTTTTTTAGCGGACTGAAGCAGATTCTCTTGCAGTATTTTCCTGTATTTTGCTCCATCCATTCTTCCTTCAATTGTAACAAGATGCCCAGTCCCTGCTGATGAGAAGCATCCCTACAGCATAATGCTGCCACCACCATAATTCACTCTAGGGATGGCGTGTCTTGAGGCATGGGCAGTGTTAGGTTTGTGCCAGACACAGCGCTTTGAGTTTTGGCCAAAAAGCTCTATCTCATCTGACCACAAAACCTTTTCCCACATCGCAGCTGGGTCACTCTCATGCTTTCTGGCAAACTCCAGACGTGCTTTCAGATGGTACTTTTTGAGTAACGGCTTCTTTCTTGCCACCCTCCCATACAGGCCAGTGTTATGCAGAGCTCTTGCTATGGTTGACTGGTGCACCATTACTCCACTCCCAGCCACTGAACTCTGTAGCTCCTTCAAAGTGATTGTTGGCCTCTCTGTGGCTTCTCTCACAAGTCTCCTTCTCGTTTCAGCACTGAGTTTTGAGGGACGGCCTTTTCTTGGCAGTGCCTGGGTGGTGTGATGCAGCTTCCACTTCCTGATTATTGATCCAACTGTGCTCACTGGGATATCCAAATACTTGGATATTATTTTGTACCCTTTCCCTAATCTATGCATTTGTATTACTTTATCTCTAACTTCTGTAGAATGCTCTTTGGTCTTCATTTTCTTTCAGATTCACAGCCTTACCAAAGATCCTTCAACAGTGGGGTTTTTATCCAGAAAACGTGACAGCAACTTTAATGGTTTAAGTTTGTTATTTTTCTTAAAAATATTTCCCAGCATAAAAACAATGTCACCTTACAATACTTGATTCTGAGTTTCAGTCTTTAAAAATAAAATATCAAACAGAACAAAATTTCAATGTACCATTTGTAATTCAGTAATATGAGAGAATTGGTCAGGGGTCTGAACACTTTTGCAAGGCACTGTATATATATATATATATATATATATATATATATATATATATATATATATATATATGATCTATATATATTATATATATATATATATATACTTTACAGCTGTATTACTGTATAGTACTTTGTGCCGACTGCATAAATGAAATGCTTTTTTGTGGCAGTGAATAGCAAAACTGTGAAGCAAGATTCAAGGCAAAGTGACTAAATACGGTGCAGAAAGAGAAAGTGGAAAACAATGGGAAACAGTGAGCGATTTTCAAAATTTAACATGGCTAGATCAGCAGACAGCGTTAATGTGCATGTAGTGAAGTCTGGAATTTATCAGAATTAATAAAAAATGTGTTAATTAGTGCATGCAATATTCCTGGTCACTGATAATAGTGGATACAATGTGGTTTTTACTTTGAACCTTTGGAATTTTTCCTATCACTTGTGCACAGAAATGTGTTGTGTACAGTATCTTAAATTCCCCTTTGAATAGTGTGTTTGAACTGTTTGCCAAAATAATTTCCCCAAAAAACATGTTCTAAAATAAAATACTAACTTGGGTTCTTGCGACAGGGTACGACCGCTCCTACGTTTATGTTTATTACTATTGTTATTATTTAAATGTATTTTGTATTACTGTTAGTGTGGTTTTGGGTTGGCAGGGAAGCAGACAATTATCTTCCCTGCCAAAAATAACATGTGGGAATGTGGCTGGAACAGACAATTTAATAAGTGATTAAATGATTAATTAGGCTCTTGTATAAAATAGGTGTGCACGGGTGGTGACTGAGAATGAGAGGAGACAATTAATTTTGGTACTAGTTGGTGAAGGTATGTGTTTTGAGGTGCTGTGTACATATATGTATATAGATAATTATCCTTGGGGTGTAGGGGAGTTTATGTAGCCGTGTTTATAGTTTTGTTTCAACTGTTTGTTTTGGCCATTGTGCCTATTTGTTTTATTTTGTGGACAAAAGTGCGTTTAAACCTGCAGCTTTCTTGCGTCTGAGTCTCCTTCCAGGTCGAAACAGCCTGGCTATGACGCTGTCCTGTCACAGGCCTATTTTTTCATTATCTAAGGCGCACAGAGTGGTGTAAATTTGTTTTGAGAATGGATCACGAGGTCGTACTGTCTGAAACGATAAAGTCTACTAAAAGACTTCATAGGAATTGAGAAATATGGGACTAAACTGTAGTGCCAGTGCTTAACTTGTAGAGAAAGTGGTGCTGGGGCACAAGCAATCATGGGATTTCCATGGGGTCAATTTACACTTGAAATGGAGAAATACTCTGGTAAATCAGGTTTGTGGTCGAAAAAAACGGCAAAGAGAGGGATAGCGTAAATCTCATTTACTCATTTATATGATGAAACACATGAGCATGTTTATTCTTAATTATAAACATTGCAAGGGAGCAGGTCAGTTGTTACTGTGGATTCCCAGATGGCAGAAAGCAGTGGCTGATGGGTGATTTTATGGTTAGTGGTGGTGTAGTTCACCTTAATGATAATGCAGGCGGCTTTTTTTATTATTGTGTTTTGCTGTGTCTGGTCTGTCATGCAGTATATCTCTTGTGGGTTTACAGTTCTGTATAAAACCACTTACCATGAAGTGAGTTATGCCCGTGTTATATTATTAATGCAGCTGTTTGAAAATACCCTTGATGCTTAAATGTCTAACTGAAACAATTCACGTTGGTAAATATAGTTGGTGAACTGGATGTCATGAGCCAGCTCGATTGTCCAAAACAGCGCAACAACATCCAACAACAACTCCGGGGGAACCGCCCACTGCACGCACACACACTCACGCAGACACACACTAACGGCGTGCCCCGTACCCTCACAATACACTGAACATTAACAGGACGTAACAAACAAGACAAACACAACGTCCAGGATGCTACCATCGCCAGGGTCGTTACACAGCACCCCCCCTTAGTCCCTCGTCCCCGAGGGAAGAACAAAGTCTCGGAAACGACCCGGGAGGTGATGATGTCTTTGCGGGCAGGAGCCCTGTGTGGAGGATGGCCTCCCGTCAGCCACAGGAGACAGGGAAACTGAACCGTCGGGGGAGGAACCCTCAGCCCTGGGGGTGGGAGGACTTTTAGGGCAGGATGGATCAGGAGGGGGCAGGAGAGGACTGTCAGGAGCTGATGTCAGGAGCTGACAGGAGCTGAATTGGACAGCCAATGGCTGTCCAATTTGAGGCAATGGCCCCGCTGTCTCTTGGGGCTGAAGACCCACACGAGCTCCCCGGCGGTGAAGTGGCACCCCCGTACTCGGAGGTCATAGTTCCGCTTCTGCCGTACCCCAGCAGCCTGCAACTGGTCCCTGGCGAAGCTGTGGGCTGATTCCAGTCAGTCCTGTAGTCTCCTGGCATACTCAGGGCCCGGGGGTACACTGGGGGCATCTGGGGGACGACCAAAAGCTAGCTCCGCAGGAGTGCGCAGCTCATACCCCAGCATCAGCAAGGGAGGGGTGCATGCGGTGGAATCCTGGACAGCAGAGCGGCAGGCCAACAGCATGACAGGCAGGTGGGTGTCCCAGTCCCGCTGGTGGGTGGCGATGTTGACAGCCAGCTGCACGGCCAGCGTGCGGTTGAACCTCTCCACCAGTCCGTCACTCTGAGGGCGCAGAGGGGTGGTCCACGTCTTCTTGATGCCCAGGCGCCGGCACATCCCGGCAAAGACCCGGGACTCAAAGTTGCGTCCTTGGTCGGAGTGCAACTCTTGAGGGACCCCGAACCGGCTGAAGAACCCCTCCAACAGTGCTTCAGCGACCGTCTCTGCCTCCTGGTCTGGCAAAGCGTATGCCTCTGGCCACTTAGTGAAGTAATCAAGGGCCACCAGAACGAACCGGTTCCCCCTCTCTGAGCGTGGAAAGGGGCCTAGTACGTCTACGGCAACCCTCTCCATAGGCCCCCCGACCTAGTACTGCTGGAGTGGGGCGTGCGACTGGCCCTGGGGTCCTTTCCGGGCAGTGCAGATGTCACAGCGCCGGCAGTGGTCCTCCACGTCTCGCCTGTACCTCCCCCAGTAGAACGACTGGCGGAGCTCCAAAACTTTGTCACTCCAAAATGACCAGTGCCTGGGGTCCCATGATGGGCCTCTAGCACCTCCTGGCACATCGACCCGGGGACAACCACCTGCCACCTCACCTCCCCCATGGCGGGCACCTTCCACTGCTGCTGAAGGACGCTGTCATGCAAGGCCAACCCGCTCCACTGAGCCCACAGCCCCCGAGTGGCTGTGGAAAAAGGGGCCACCTCCTCCCAAGGGGGCCTTCGCTGCTCCTCCAGCCATTGTAGTATGGTCCGGGTCTCTGTCCTGATGGGCTCTCCAATCCACCCTCTCAGCCGATACTGCCACCCGGCATTGCTCTTCCCCCCGGTGGGACAGCTCTGCTTCCCTCTCCTCCTTTCTGCTGCAATGGGCGCATCCCTCCCGGGCACAGGGACGACGGAGACAGTGCGTCCGCATTGGCGTGCTTCTCACCAGCCCGGTGTTGGTTCCGGTACTGAAACGCCTGGAGCTGCTCGATCCAACAGGCGACCTGTCCCTTGCTGAGTGACCGGCTAAAATACGCCACCACATGCTCCCCTTCCGGACCCGGCTGGGATAAGACAGCCCTGATCCCCTCGTTGCTCGCATCCATGTCCAGCAGGAAAGGTGAACGGACATCCAGGGGAGCCAGCACCGGGGACTGCGGTTGCTGTGTCAGGCGTGGTGGTGCAGCAGCTGCTGCTGGGCAGTGGCGCCGTAAGTGGCCAGGCTGTCCACAGCCCCAGCACAACTGTGGGGGGGTCTCGGGAGTCCGAGCCGGCTGGGTGATCGCCGCCCTGATGAGGGTGGTAAGCTCCGGGGGGGCCAGGTGGGGTCAATGGTGCGGTACGGGGCCTCCTCTTCTTCTGCTTGGGCCATGCGAGCTCGAGGTGGTGTGTGGTCAGGCCGCCTCTTCTGCTGACCACTCTTGCTCCCAGGGGCATGGTCCCGCTCCCCCTCCTCGAGCACCGCCTCGACTTGTACGGCGTGAGCCACTGCGAGCTCTAGGGAGGTTGCGGCAGCAAACCGGACCTGCTGACGTAGAGCAGTCGGGGTCAGTCCGCGAACAAAGGCCTCGACAGCCAGGTCCTCCTGGGTGGCTGGCGGGAACGTTGGGTACCCCCTCCAGGCCAGGTACTGGACATCAGCAGCCAGTACGCCTAGTTTCTCTCCGGAAGCTCTAGTGCGGTTGGCCAGCTGCAGGCGCAACCCAACTGCGGGCTCCACTCTCCCAAAACAGCGCTCGAGAGCTGCGGTTAGCACCTCGTATTGGGCCACCTCGTCTGGGCCCAAGTCCAGCAGAACCTGCAGCGCTTCTCCCGCCAACTGTCCTGCTTTCTCCGTCAGCCCCCAGCCATTAGTAAGCGCTGCCATCCTGAATTTGACGTGGTACGCCTCCCACGGCGATCTACCGTCATAGCGGCCTGCATTCACTGACTGCCGGCTCGCCCCCTGCAACATGTTCCCCCCACACCGCATATTCTCTCTCCCGTGATCGGCACGGGGCCCATGTCGGGGCTTAACGTCATACTCCCTTGTTAGACACACTCTCAGTTCAGCAACCAATGTCCCACAGCTACTACAGCCATTCAGATTGATGGTGGTTAAACAATGTAAAGCCTCTTCTTCTAAACAAGCAATTAAATTACTGGCTTTCTCTCTGTCTGTCCAGTTGTTTATCGTTGCCATCATTTCAAACTGCTTTACAAAGTCTCACCAATCGGCCTTACCGTTGCACCACAGACGGCTGTAATAAACCCCCTTGTTGACATTCTGCTGCAGGGCGGGCGTGTCCGATGGTGACGCTGCCTCCTCCTTGACGCGCACTCGCGCTCCTCCTATCTCCGTGGCCAATGACGTCCTTGCAGCGGCCAAAGAACCTCCTTCTTCCTCGATGACAATGGCGCAGTGCCCCTCAGCCTGCGGGGCAGTCTGTTTGTCTCCTAGCTCCGTCATCTTGATCCCTCTTTCCTCTTTCGCACAAGGGTTCTTTGCTCCTCCCTCGCTCCATGTTCTCTTCTCCCCATGCAGCGCCCATGCTCGGGTTGCTCCTGACCCTCAGCTCAGCGACCAGCTCCTCCAGTCTGGCTCGCAGCTCGTCTACTCTCATCTCTCTCGCGTCTGCCATCTTCTCCCTCTTGCTTCTGTTTCACCCCTCGTGGCAGGCACTGTACAAATCCCACTCCTGAAAAACCAATGCAGCATTTTGTGCTATGGGGGTGAGACAGACTCGGGGCAGACCAGATGAGGTTCCACGTACTTTTATTTTTTTAATAACACAATGGAACCATTTGGGCCGGGGTTCACGCCACAATAATAAACAGCTGTAGCTCTCTCTTTTACACCGCACTCTGCTTCACTGATAAGCACTCAGTCAGTTCTCCGTCTCTCGCATTGTCTCTCCCCTCAGACATTCACCTGCGTTCTCCCGCTCGCAGCTCCCCCCCCCCCACTTATAGCCTCCAGGGGAACCGCCCACTGCACGCACACACACACACACTCACACACACACACACTCACGTAGACACACACTAACGGCGTGCCCCGTACCCTCGCAATACACTGAACATTAACAGGACGTAATAAACAAGACAAACACAACGTCCAGGATGCTGCCATCGCCAGGGTCGTTACAATATAGCAGGCTAATAATCCTACTGAAGTAGGCTACAATATATACATTGTTTTTCATTACCAAGTTGTCGTTGTTCCTTGTTGAAATAAATGTTCAACTTTCAAATTCTCTTGTGTACTGCTCACTTAATCAAACCAAATAGTTTAAGAAGTTGCTTGTATTGTTCATGACATGTTTCAAATCATGTAAGCTTATTTGTGTATAAAAAAACGACAACAGAGTTGCAGCCAGTGTCATCTTACAAAGGCACTCAAGCTGAAATCTTAAAGTAATTTAAAGTAGGCTACAAACGTGGCAGTGGACTGCCTAATAATAACTTTAAAACGTTACTGATAGTATTAGTATAAAATGTCAGTAAATACTTCAGAAAAAAAAAAAAAAGTAGGCATATTAAAAACAAAATCTAAACGTAAAATATTTAAAGATATTTTTTGTTACAACTTGTTTTTATACATACAATGTCAATATACTTTAAAAATAAATAAATAAATAAATAAAAAATGACCATATCGGTCGTTGAAGGTCTGTCACCAAGAACTGTGGCCATTAAATCATAATATTGACTTTTTTTGCTGTCTGACCCGCTTTATTGTTATGATCTTTAGTTTTTTTGTAATCATGTTTATGTTTTCACAACACTGTTTCGTGCTGTGGTTTAGTCCCGTATTTCTCAATTCCAGTGAAATCTTTTGGTAGACTTTATTGTTTCGGACAGTACGAGTTAACCCCGCCCCCAGCCTTGCTCAGTACCGAGCCAGTACCAGATATCTTGCAAGGCCAGAGTTTCACGGTTAAGGCTCAGCTCAACAAAATGACAAGTGTGAAACTAGCCGTACTGTGAGGGCTCTGCTCGGCTCCAGTGTGCAAATGTGAAAAGGCTATTAAAGTGCCCCCTTGGTCCCTTTGGATAAGTATGAGAAGTTATGTGAATGTGTGGTATGGGTGATTGTACATCAGACTCAAAAAAAGTCAAGAGTCCAACTTAAAAACATTATCTGTCATGCTTACAAACTCACAACTACCACTGGACAATATGCCAAAAGTATAGCTTGCCCAATTTAACAATAAACAGTTTTATTGTTATTACTGTTGAGAAGAGCTCTCTGTTTTTCGCAAATATGAAACAAAATGCAAAATGCAACATATAAAGCAAAATAAAACTAAATGCAAATATTAAAAGAAATAAAATGAAAAATTATAAAGCAAACATAAAATTAGGTTTATACAAAAAGTACTTTAAATAAATACTTGCAATCGTAGTTGTCAAGGCTCAGCCGTTACCATGGACACGGTCTGAAGGGAAACGGAAGCTCTGACTAGCACTTGTGCAAATGTATAATTTGAGCGAGTCGTTTGGGAATTAAAATTGGTATGGAAGAAGAGATGTTTGTTTCTAAAATGTCTAAACCACGCATAGCAATTAAACAACGCTGCAAAGAATTTGAGCATGAGGGGATGTATGCAGCTGATGGAGTCAAAATAGTGATATACTGTCTGACTGTTACAATTTGGTGACGTTGGCGTTTTGTAACTGAACTGTATCCCGTTTAGACCGCCCACGCAGCCTTTGATAGGCTGCACAAAACGTGACAATAAGCAGGTTTGTGAGACGATATCAAGAGAGGTAATTTCTCAAAGAACCTATGGTACATGGCGAGTGGTTCATCTGTGTTTTGTATTAGTATGCCAATTCTTTGTTTTATTTCAAGTGGTGCAAACTTTGCACTGGAGCAAATGCTGTTTTGGTTTTTGAATGGATTTGAATGAATGAATCTGCTTTGCTTAGTTTTTAAATACTGAGACACCCCAAGCTTGTTGTATACTGCTTCAGTGCAATAGGATTGAAATATAAAGCCTTTTGTTTTTTTTGTTTTTTTTTAAATGGGTAAATTGCTGTATGTGCAATTAAAAAGAGTGGGGAGGCTGTATGTTACCATTACTGCTGCTAATGAGAAATTATAGTAACTAAATAATTTTTTCTGTGCGAGGTCTGTTCATGTCAATGTTTTTTTTTTAAAAAGCGGTTAATGTTTAATAAAAAATATGTATGTAGTAAAAACATGATGTATACTATTATTGATACACATCTATTTGAGTTGCTTTGTTGTGTGTAGCCGAAATAAAACGAGGATTTGTGAAAGACATAAAACTAAATAAAACTAAATATATGAAAAATAAAACAAAAAAATTATAAAAAAATATATAAATATATTTCACGGGGCTCTACTGCTGAGTAAAAGCTGAGATAAATAGTTTTTGTTTTTTGGTCCTGCCACGGAACACACTCACAGCACCTTTAACTTTTGGTCCTTCTCATCATCTTCATTCTCAGTTTCATTCTCAGTTTCAGCGTCAGTGTCATCATTATCATCGCTTTCATCCACTACATCATCCACTATTAATAAAACACACCAACATTGTAATCTGCACTCGGTGGCAATCAAGGGGTTTCACTTAAAAGGAGGGAATAATGTAGCCTTGACAGCATTTTTACCAGTATTTACAGAAAAGATATTTTCTAACATAGGTTTTACAAAAATTGCATTAGGGTAGATCATTTAGTGTGCAAGAATAGACCAAAGGGTTAAATTGATAAATGTAAGTATCTTGGAATAAGTCTCCTCTAGATTGTATTAGTACACTTTATCTCATAAATTGCTTGTTAAAATCAATTTATGGGTTATCTAGGTAGGGGATAGGTTGATCAAATCAACCTGTTTGTCAAACTAAAGCAAATCAAACAGATTTAGAGCAATACTTAAGCATACATTTTTCTCAGAAACTTATTTTGACAACTTGCTTAGCATGGTACAAAAAATAACAAAACAGCTAAGATTCACTAGTCACATTTTTAAATATTGTTAAAACCCATGCTCATTTTTAATATAGCTCTATTATTATATAGGCCATTGTTAAGTTTAATTGCTCATCAGCTGCCTGTGAAGGCTTTTGAAGGAGCTGACAAAAAGAAAGCAGTGGCATACAAGACTTCTAAAAGGTAGAAATAGGGACTGCAAAGGGATAGTTCAGTTATTTTGAATGTGAATTCATACCCTCTGGAGGTAAACTGTAGATCTGTGCCACAGGGCCGTTGGCTGGAACAACAGGTAGTTGGAAATGGAAAACACTTTTTATTGTAGGAACCGGAAGGCGATTCTTGGGGAAACATTTTCTCATGATGAGAGTAGAAGTGTTAATCAGTGGATCCAAAGCCCTTACTGGCAGGCAGTCCTAATGAATACAAAATTATTTAAAATAAAAATCTTAAAAAAGCAAGTGCTGTAAACTGTTCAAAAAACATTTCTGTGCTTTTCTAATTTTAAATAAAAAATCTAAATCACATGTAATATCATTTAGGTTATTTGAAACATTATAAAAAAAAAGAAAACATACACTGTACTTTCTTTACAGTGATTTAAGGTGGGATGGCACATTTTAGGTTTAGCTAAATCTATTTGTTATAAAATGTTTACATTACACAGGTCTTAAAGTTGCCTATATTGTGGTACCATATCCACCCTGTTAGCAGAAGAAAACTTGGTGTGGGTGGGCTTTAATATCACTGTTGTTTTCTTAACAACAATGTGATGGATGAAATATAAAATAAACAAAGTGATTCTAAACATGAATAAAACATAAGCCTACTATGGGAGAGGTTTATCAAGGAAATTCAAACTGTTAGCAATCCATAACTAACACCCTAAGTGTTTAAACTACACTGAATTGTATGTTATTGGTTTTGTAAAATTAATTCAATTTTTATTTTCTCAAAAATGGTGCAAATTGCATTTTTGTGTAAGACCTTAATAGACACAAACATGTTTTGTAACCACAGCTACACTTCTGAAGAAAAGAAAAAAAGAGATTGACAGTCTATAAGACAGCACATTCGTAACAGTCATGGTTTGGTATAATGCAAAGGTATGAAACTTCTTGCTTGGTTTCATGAAAATGGTTTGACGTTTTGGTAATTCACAGCAATGCCAAAACACGCAGATTTGCTTTTTTATTCTCTTCAAAACTTCAGCATCCAAATTAACTTACTTGAGAGATGTTATACAATGTTCTCATGCCATCTGAATCTATGAATGCTTTTCTGCCCAGTTTGATGTTTGTAATATTTTTGATGCAACCTAGAATTCCTTTCCGAATGAGCATGTGCCTATGACGGGTGTCAGCCCGATGCCAGTCCTGGTAAATCGCTAGCAGTGTAGGGACACAGCCTCTGTCTACTGCCCGTCGAGCATTGGTTTCTGCAATAAAACAAAAACAAAAAAATGGAATATCGGAAATGGTACTACTGATGAGAATATTTGTTAGCCGTTAAAAAGTAAAGTAAAAGCATCCCTGTGGGCACACCCTAAGGGTCGACTGTAGAGTAGTGTGTGGGGAGAAAAGACTGCTCTGAAATCCATACCCTATAAATATTCATAGAGTATTATCTTTATAGAAATATACAGTTACAAAACACAGTAACAAACAGATAAATGTTAAAGCAACTACACTAATTCTGGGAATGAAAATTAGATAAAGACAATCAATCCAACCCAATATCCCAATGTCTCTATGGAACAAGACTGTCAACCAAAAAAAAAAAAAAAAAAATGCAATGATTGTTAGTGTAAGCAGAAAGAACTGTATTACAAAACCAGTTGCATAAGAAAAAATATTGAAAAGAAAAATCAATGTTTACATGCGGTAGAATGTGGTTTTCTTTTGTGTAATTTGTTTTCAGTACAGTTGAAAGTCACGTTATGATACCCAAAAGGTGCAAACAGTAACATACCCAATACACTAACCAGTTCCTGTATTAATATAGCAAACAGGTTAATCTATTCTACAAAATGTAACTGTGGTGTTAATTAATCTGCCTTTTTACCACAACCTATTCTACAAAATGTAACTGTGGTGTTAATTAATCTGCCTTTTTACCACACTCAAAATCAAATATAACCTAGAATTACTTACTTGACTTCAATAAAGCTGCCAGTGTGTCCAGAGTAACCCTGTAAAACATTCATTTTCAATGAAATGTTGAACACATTCATTTGGAATCCCTAATCTGAATTTCTAATCTATTCTCACATGGGTAAGAAGAACATTTCATAAATACATACATTAATCTGTTTATTGTCCCACTGTATGTGTTTGTAATCATCCCTTATAGTATTATTGTTTCTGCCCACATGGATATGGATATTTTACTTTTGAGGCAGGGTTCAAAAATGACTACGAAGGGTGGATATCAAATATCAACTATATTAACTATCCAAGAGTCCAGAAAAACAATAATAAATGCGGAATTATGGGATAGCAAACAATATTATCCAAATTCGGATGGCAAAGTATTCATTTTATAGGTCTTCCTTCATTCTAGAAAGTAATTTGGAGCAAAAGTCATATTGAGCACTTTAACTTGTGAGATAGTGTATTAAAAAGGGTTTTTTTTAGGATTTGATTGATAAGTTTAATATTCCTGAAACTGTTTACTAAAATTCTATAAAAAAAAATATTGGATATGTAATTTTACTTAATCCACTTTCAACACATTAGTTAAATAGACTTAACCCTTAACACTAAGCTACTCCTTAATAATGTTTTTAAATCAAAACACCTGTAATTGAATCTATTTTTTTTATTTATTTATTTATTTTAACTGCACTTACTTTAGAAGGCTGGTATTCTTTTTGTTGAAAGGACCTATTATTTTAAACATGAGCTCCACAACACCATTTTTGCCCAAGGACACAGCATTTACAGCTGAAGAAAAAAACATGAGGAGAGGGGTGGGGTGAGGGGTTATGTCCAATTTTATGAAATCTCAATATTAAGATACATATTTGTTCTATTTACATCCCCAATAAATCACACTGAATTGAATATACTTACAGTTGCTGGAGTACACTCGTAAAACTTGAAGACAAGGTAAAATAAGCTTATAGTTCTGCAAGTTCTGTTTCACCAAATTAAGAGTAATATTTAAGGCTCCATTAAGTCTGGCTCTGATACCAAATTTTTTGTCTGTGGAAAGAAAGTAGAAAAAAAAACATGAACATGACAGGCTTATTTAAAATTATATATAATAATAAGGAATAATATTAAGTTATATATAATATTAATAATAAATCATTCAACGTTCCTGATACAGCGTACCTAACAAAATTGTTTTTGTTTTTTGCAGGACGTCCTGTGGCCGGTACAGTCTATTTAATTAACAGGCAAGTATTTGTAAAAAAAAAAAAAAAAAAAAAAAAAAAAAAAAAAAAAAAAAAAAAAAAGGTATTTATTTATTTATTTATTTTTAAATTTACCTTTTGGACCAACTTTTGCTAGAATGCAATGCAGCTGCACCATAAGCTCCTCACTGGGTGGGGACTCCTTAAAGGCACTCATTAGCAGCTGCAGGAGGATCTGGGTCCCTCCCTTTGACACCAGAACGCAGATTCTCCGTCCGCCGCCTACCAAAAATAATGGATTTTAGTCTGCTAATAAAGCTAGTGTCATGTTAATTAAGACAAGGCTAAACACAGACATTAACTACACCGTAAAGCTAGGGCCAAATGCATCCAGGTATTTATGCCAATAAAAACAATTTTCACAATGTTGCAAGTAATATAAAACGTTTATCTTACAAACTACACAACTTGTAGGGCAAAGTAAATGTGTACCTATGTTGTCTGTTGAAGACAGCCAACTGAATATTATAGAATGTATACTGTTATGACTTACTGTAATTTGAATAATACATTGCAGATTTTTTAAATAGGTAATTTTTTAAATAGGTAAGTTAAAAAACAGGTTCCTTACGCCTTTACACCACAATGCAATTTTAAGACATCAATGTTACATACAAAAAAAAAAAAAAATCATGTTCACAGAGAGGAGTTGAAGAAAAGCATGAATACACTGTGGGGTTTGCTGGGTAACAGAACTCAAGATTCAAATCAGACTACGTCTTATTATATTTTGCACTCGGAGGGTTTTCTGGGCCACACACATTAAACTCACACATTCAAGAAAACACACCGAAATAACATTCTGAAAATGTAGCTAGGCTTGCTAGTAATTTGGAATAGTAGCTGCCATCAGTGATCCTTGTCCTACACAGCAACCACCCACATAATTGGTTTCAAAAGCAGCATATGAATATACTTTTAGTACACTGCGTATATTGAGAGTTCCTTTATGCAGTATATGAATGTATTTACTTCCGTGTCTACTCAAGCAGTAGGATCATGATTCATAGGAATTGTTGTATGGTAGCAGTGATGATACACCAGCCACTGCAAAAGGTGAAGGGTTAAATTGGGTTATGAAGGTTCACAATAACAAGCCACTGGTCTGGATAAAACTGGTCTTATCAAGATTGTGTATGTGACAAAGTGAACAAAACAACGATTGTGTACATGGCAGAGTGAACAGAACAAACATTGAAGTACATGGGGTGATACAGACGATTAGACATAATACCTGTGCAGCAAGGTGAAAGCATTTCATTTATATAGTGTGTGTGTGTGTGTGTGTGTGTGTGTGTGTGTGAGAATGTAAAGTTGGCAGGGATGGGGTTAAATCTATCCCTGCCAGCAATCATGTGTTGCCATTCCCCAACTAAGTAATTGGTGCCAATTGGGGAGTGGCCACATTGTATAAAATAAACCCAAAATCCTTTGTTTGGGGGAGGAGTTTGTGCTGTGATGTTTGTATTGTTTTATATCTGTAGTTAAGGCTAATACCCAGCCCACAAGTGATTTATTCTTTTGTTTGAACATTTTATTTTAGTCTTTATGTCATGCTTATTTTGTTCCTGTTTTTTGTGTTGTTTGTTTTGTTATAAAGGTGCGCACCTGTGCTTAAACTGCAGCTTTCTGTCTGAGTTTTTTCTGCCAGTGACACTACCCTGCCACATGTGGTGTCAGAACTGCGATCGTGCCTTTTGTACCCAGAGCAGGACTTCACTTAAAAAAAACAATAAATCACTTGAAGGCTGGGCATTAGCCTTCACTACAGATACTAAACAATACATATTTACTGTATTTGGATACATTTTGGGCTATTCGGGAGACTCACAATGACATCATTTACTCCTGTTCCTGATAGAATGGCCTGCAGTTCAGGTAGTTTGAGTAGCTATTTTTTGTAACTGTATTTAACCCTTTGCGGACTGTTTATTCAGCGCTTGGCAGGCGCTTCAGGTCCAACTTCTTTTCACACGCACTGTTTATTTTCACACATGCGGTTTCAAATTTTTTCAGAATAAAACTGGTTCAAAAAGGTCTGAATCCACATCGGACTGGAAAGGGAAATTGTAATGTCAGACCGCAAAGGGTTAAACTAAGTGACCATTGCATCTAGGCCTGCTACTTTTCGATTTTAAATTGGTAAAGCTCATTTAATGTCGAATTCCCCCAAAAATTTTTGTTTGACAAATATGTATATAGGATAAACATCGGTAAACCCACTTGCTATTTTTTTTTTTTCACCAAAAATAATAATTTAGAAATCATCTCTAGTCTGTGTAGTTTTTATACTTGTTGTCTGTCCCATCTCCGTTCCGCTCTGAATGGCTAGGGGTCACTGTCAGTCAAGTCAGTGGTCCCTTAATAGGCTAGTGCAGTTTCACCGCCAGTCATTTTATTCTGTTCTGACAGATCTGGTTGGCTGAAGAAGCGTTAGAATGCTCTCATTCGTTTAAACGACTGTGCACTTTCATTTGCCGGCTATAGCGCCTGTCACTCAAAGCGGCTACTTTGAAATTAATGGGTTAAGGTGTAGGTAAGCTTTTGCTATTACAGGTATATACATTGACTGTTACTAGTTAGCTCTCGCAGGGTAGCACTGAGTGCGCAACTCGTAATAGACGTCATCATTATATGTTTCAGCCCGATCACATAAGGGTGATGAATTTAGGTACTAAAACTAAGTTTATTTAACAACAATAACCTAACCTTAAAACCAAGGTTTGTGAAGTATTGGACTACGTTCAGTGTTCTCCCCCTCCCACACCCTGTTTATGGTCACATGGTAGAGGTGTTGAGGGTGAATGAAGCACAACGTAAATTACGAGTTGCGCACGCAGCACTACCCTGTGTGAGCTATACTGTGCAAGCCTTCGTTCTGCAGTTGCATACTCTTGAGTTGTGCTGAAGCAGAAGGGACGGAGCTGAAAATAATAAGTGCAAGTTAGTTCTGTTCAACTATCTAATGTTTTGTTCTGTGCGTATTATTTTTACTTGTAAATGTATGCTATAAAAGTATGTGTAACACAGTTTATATGTTGGATTGCCTTTGGTTTATTTAAGACAATTTTTTTATTCATGTAGGAACTTTACAAGGTATAGCTTTGCTGTGACCAAACGTTATTTCAATTAGAATATTGGTAACCATGGTTTTGTTGCATCTAATATGATAGAGGTTTCTCTAAATGAGACGTTTTTCAATGGCATAAAAAGTCCTTTTTTATTTTCTTTTTAAGCAAAGATCAAATCCACTCATGCTCTGCTTGAAAAATAAAGACCGAAAACAACCAGTAAATTCTTTAAAAAATAAATGTCGATATTAATCTTCGATTTGGCAAAAAAATAAAAAACGAATAGTAGCAAGCCTAATTATATCTCAACTAGACGTATAATTGCAATAACTGTGTATTTCTCTATTTCTAATAATCTTTGAAGAATGTATGCTTTAATAAATATATTTCATTTTACTCACTGTTGCCAAGTATTATTAATAACATGGATTAATTAAAAGTAAAATGATTATAGTTGCTTCCACAATCCTTACACAATGGCACCCCAGATGGGACAGTAATGTGTTAGGAAGAAAAAATCTAATTTAAAAATTGAAATGTTATGATATTGTGTTAATTGATAACAGTGACAAAGTCTTGTACGACTTGCATATATTAAAATACAACAAATGACTGCGGAGGACGACCAAAATAGTTCTGTATGTAAGAACACAAATACATAAATTAGGGAAGGACTGTATGAGAGTCCTGTATGTGTTTAGTATATACAATTTTTTGTATTGTAAAATAGTGTTCATCTTATGTGGTAATATAGTAATACATGGTTGCCACTAGAAGAGTTCAAGTAGTGTAACTATATTTTAAATGGCATACCAAGGCTCAGTTAAAAGAACACACAAGTTAAGGCAAAAACTGAGGAATTATTTATACATACCGAGGTACTAAAAATATTTGCCGGAAATGAATTTACAGTAAATGTTCAGAGACTTCGTCAAAACGTCTTGAACAAACAAAGAAAAATTGCAAAGATTTAAAATCACGCAATTCTGTGCTGAAATAACAAATTAAAGATCTTGGTGACCAACAATTAAATAGTACTAAGCAAAATATGTAAGTTAAAATAAGCCTATGCGTACAAAACGTCATTGAATAGCCGCTAACACACAACCTTGTAGGAACATTGTAACTCAATTTAAACATTCCAGCAACTTTGTTAAAAGGTTGTGTGTCAGTGGGAACTAAGTAACAGATTAACAAAATGACATTGTATTGTACACCCTCAAGTATAAAACAAAAGTATACAGTCCTTTTAACAAGGTTAAACAAGGACACGGTATGCAAAATGTTGGAAAATTAACAAGCAGAAGTACGGATTTGTATTTAAAAACAGAATTAGACCTACCATTGTTAATAATAATAATAATAATAATAATAATAATAATAATAATAATAATAAATAAAAATACAAACTTCTAAAATGTTTTTTTAATGAACAATAAAAGCAATAAGTATCATTATCAAAAAAAATAATGTATTGTTTAAATCTCAAACTTGTACACTGTTAATACAACAAAACATTTTAAAACACACCAAGAGGTTTGCACGCTTATAAACTTTTAATAACGTAATAACTGCATTAAACAAATCTGCATTACATGTAGGCCTACTGTAAATTACGTTTTCTATTATTATTATTATTATTATTATTATTATTTTTATTATTAATCCTGAAGTCACTTTCATCGCTGTCACTTCATTATGTTCAAGTTCCTCCTCAGCTTCAATGGCAATGACAGAGACCCGGAGTTTATTTACAATAATTGCCATCAGACCCGGCATGTATTGGAAACAGACGATTATTTGAGACCGGGCAATTCTTTTAAGTTTCATGGTAGGCAATATCTGTAAATTTAAACAGAGGTAAGCAGCAAGGCTAGGAAGTGGACAGCCTGCTTCTTGACTAGTCTGGGCAATATATTCTTAGTATACAGAGCGGAACCTGCTTCACCTAATAAATAGACTGACACTGATGTTGCCCTTGTACAAAAATAATAAATAAAAACAACAATTAAAATGCCACAAAATGGAAATTAATTTAAAATCCCATAAATAGAAAGTGAACCTATTATATCAAACACATGTTGCTTATAATAATAAACAAGAACCTTTCCATTGAATAGTGCTGGACCTTAAGCAATTACATTTTTTTTTTTTTTTTTTTTTTTTAATGAATATATTATAAAGCCAACAAATGAATGTTCTTATTTTGATTGCACTGGCATTTGTATCAAAATTCCGCTGTAATTCCCTTCAGAACCCATTATTTAAAGCACAAGCAAATGAATAGAAGCTCACGTCAGTTTAGTTCTGCTTATCCGTCACTTTGGAAATGGCTCAATTGCTAAGAAGTTATTTGAATTTAAAAGTCCTTTAAACAATTTTTGAGTCTCATAAGTGTCTTGGTTAGTGTGCCAATAGGGGATTAAAAGGAATGTAGAACAATAACCTAGTTTTTGTTCAACATTACGTTTCTGTGCATATTTTACAACAGTATGTACTTTAATATTGAGAAGGCGTTTTCATGACGA
Organism: Polyodon spathula; assembly: GCF_017654505.1. Classification (NCBI taxonomy): domain Eukaryota; kingdom Metazoa; phylum Chordata; class Actinopteri; order Acipenseriformes; family Polyodontidae; genus Polyodon; species Polyodon spathula. The sequence continues at coordinate 67,713,240 of NC_054535.1, forward strand.
AGATTTATTCATTAGATTAATTCAGTTTAAATTCAGAATTCTCCTTCTGTCTTAACTGTTTTAAATGCCCATACTTACCAACTGAGACCAGTTCATTTAGAATGTATAGTGTATTCAGAGTAGTCTGAAGGTCTCGAGTACTCTATTAAAAGACAAAAGAAACATGTCTGTGTATTAGATTTCTTTTGTATTTTATACAGGTATATATCACTTGTAAAGATTATGCAGCACATAACTAAACCATGGCGTTTGACTACAGCTGTGGGGAAACATGCAGAGAAAGCACAATTCTTTACACAGTATATAAAATACTGACATCATCGAAATCAGTTTGTTTAACTAATAATAATAATAATAATAATAATAATAATAATAATAATAATAATAATAATAATTACATTTTACAACATCTAAATTCACAAAAATCACACACACCAAATCATACTTATAATGTGTAATGAATACTAAACTACAGATTTTCTAATTATCATAAGTAGGTTAATCATACTAGCACAAAGACGCTATTAACACTACAGATTGCAAGTTTAATGTACTGTACGTTTTTCACAGGTATCCTTATAATCCATTGCTTACCATTTCCTCTGCTCTTTTCTGAAAGTAGATTATGCAGCAGCTCCACCTAGTGGCTTCTTATTAGTATTTTTTTGCAGCAACATATGTATGGAGACATTCATTTATTAAGTGTTCTCATGCAAGTACAATAAATGGGTATTTAGGAACTAAACCTAAAACATTATATTTTGCAGATCTAAAAATAAGTATATGCATTTGCAGTTGTGTTATATTTTGCAAATACAGATATGTATCTCCTGTTTCCTTTTCATTGTACATAATGGATCATAGTCTTTTCCTGTTTTGTTTCTTATTTGTATTTCCTTATCCACAGATGAGACCATTTTCTTTATTGCACTTATGCCCCAATTCTTGATCCATACACGGTTTAACAGTTGAGCAATATATTTTTGCAGTAGTGAAATCTGTTTTTAATTTCTGCAGGCACAAAGCACAAAGCTCTTTACCTCCAAAGTGAACAGGATGGTTTCCATCCCAGTCGAGCCCTTGGCTGTCATTTCTTTCTTTGTTTTCTCTGGAAGGTAAAGTTGCAAAGAAAAAAAAAAAAACTATTTAAATGCTTAGTAATAACCTGACACGCACATACACAGAACACATTGTACTAGTACCTTTTGAACCTTGCTAGTCCTGACCTAGTCGTGAAGTTCCTTTTGTGAAGTCAGAATCAATAACAGCTGTTGGGGTCCCTAAAATATTAGGCTTAAATTTTACTTTCCTAAAAAAATTTAGATTTTTTTTTATTTTTATTGTATTTAAAAAAACAAACAAACAAACAAAACAGATAATAACCATTAATGCTCATTCCCAGATACATTAATTAATTGGGTTTCAGCATCTGCCTTCCCCACATTCCGAACAAGTCTTTGTGGATGACACCATTGACAGTATTCTTCACTTAGCACATCACTGCTTCATCAATGGAACTATCTCAAGAACCCTCCGGAAAGACTGACAAATACTTACCAGTTGCCATTCTGGTTAACTGGGCTGGACGCTGGGTCCTTGCAATAGCATGTATTCACTCCTGTGCCTGATTATAATTTCTATAGGTTTTCCCCACATTTAATCCTTTTGCCTCATCCTGGTCACAACCATTCAGAATCAGTATGCATGCTTTGTAAGGGTGTGCTCTGTTCTAAAGAGCACATATAGCTTTAGAATCACATTATGGTGTGTTGTAACTGTTATGCTTTTGATGTGCCTTTTTTGGCAGTCTGCCTTCATCAGTTTCACACAGTATAATGATTACTTGATTTTTCATGTGTATTAAAATCGACTGTCTTCAAGGTAGACAACTCAGTCACAAATGTGCCACTCTGGCTTTTGTCATAGTGGACACAAACCTTGCAGTACAACTTGTTTTCTGAAAGTGCAGACTTACTGCAGACAGTCACACTGTGAAAGCCGAAAAGTGAGCTACCTCTTTCCTCTGTCATAGTCCTTGTGTTTGCAAAATCATATATATATATATATTTTTTTGCTTAATCATCGCTGTGGTTTAAATGTAAACGATCTGTATTATAAACTAAATCTACTTTTTAGACATCAAAACAGTGACCCAGAAGGGAAACAATGTGGCAGCTGCAGACTGGAGAGGCTGTTGCACTCGTTTGCCAAGGGGTTTATGTGTGACAATATCAAAGGGGATGTAGAATCGCAATCTGTTCCTTTGCATTGGTTATGAGAAAATAACCTGGAAGAACACGCGCAGTATTTTGATAAAGTATTGCGAGTGTTTGTTTTGTCTTGTCTATAATTGTTGCTTGTTGTATATTAATAGACGGCCCACACATTCCGGAGCTGTCGCCAAGGGCCAGCACAAAACCCAAAACAGCACTGCACTTATTGTCACGCAATAAACTATCACCCACCACAAGCACTACAGCACGCGTGTTTGTACATTGTGGGAGGGATACCTGTGTTTATTATTTGGGACTGCAAACCCTTTATTTGTGCTGTGTATTGCTGGGGATCATTATTTGGTCACCAAACCAGGATTATAATAAATAAAATCCATTTTCCAGCTGAATTACAAATCTCTGTTCATTATGCACTGCATCACTTCTACACCTGTATACAATCAACCACTTTGCCATAAGCACTCACATATCTCAAAATAATGTGAAATTCAGCATGACAAGGGGAGATGAAGGGAGGTTTCAGTTGAGTGACTGTTTTGTAAGCATTATGAATGTTTGTTCACCACTTCTGCATCCCATTAGAAAATTGACTTGTCCTGCCTTTTTTTTTCTTTTTTAAAATGTGAGTATACCTGTAATTTTTTTTAACCACTTGCCCAGAGGACAGCTGAGACACAGACATCAACTAGTCCTCGTCAGTTTTAATTCGCCCCGGGCGAACGTAAGTTTCTAGCCCTGCATCAGCTCTTCTTATGAATACATCCAGCTCTGCAATATTTCGCCTGTTGCTTAGTAACACACTACAATTACAATATCGGCAATGCAGAAGGTCAAGACCATCCATCAAATGAGGTTTCTGTGCTTTGTTTATAGAATAGGCTATCACATTGCCAACACCTCTTCTTTGCGTATACAGTTGCAACCGTTTAGTACGGGTGTGTTTGTTTTAATGTGATTCACCCGCAGTAAGCAATGGATGCTATAAACACCCACACAATAACCTGACATTCAAAATGTCCTCCAATCACCAGTACAGTAAGCGTGTATGCGGTTAAAAATCTTTATTAAATCATTATACGAATAAAAAAGATGTATTGAAACCTATGAATGTAATAAAAAGTAAGTGCAAAAAAGGAATGCAAGTGCAGAAATGTACAGTATGGGTAGGCTATGTTATTGCAAATTGTTTCCAGCGAAGAACTCTCTGATACACATCTGGACAATCTTTTTTTGCCAGTATGGGCAGCAAACTTTCAGTGTTTTCCACAAAATCCTAATTTAGCTCTATATCCAGATGCTGCTTCATAGCACGCCACAGTGTTACAAGCACAGCACGCACGCTTACATCATCAGTGTCTGTTTCAGGCAGAGCGACCTGGTCGCGGAGGTGACAGAGCTGAGAATTCTTGATCTGACATCTCCCCTGGTGTTGTCAGAGTTTCAGTTTCGGTTGCATTTGTCAGCACTCTCCTCCTCAACTACAGAAACCCCAGCTTGTTTTTAAACAACTGTGCATTGTTTGCTGACTCACAGAGGTCCAAGCATGCTTTAGCAAGCGCACAGTATTAAGAAACATTGCATTTACACTGAATTTTTGTTCTGATTTTTGTTCACTTTTCTATTTCCTTGCTTGCTTTTGCAGTCAGAGCTGTTTTTTCAAACTGTAAACCGGACACTGCATACAGGGATTAAACAGCCAAGGTACAGTACAGGGGTAATCAGTAAACAGCAGGTTCAAACAGCTGATTGATCGATCTGTCAAGCTTTTACAATAAAGTGCTGCCTTTTGTATTGAAATATATGTGAATGGCAAGGTAACCAGGTGAAAACAGCTGATTGGTGGATTATTAAGAACGATTCCTACAGTATAAAGCAGTGTGTTTGTTATTTAAATCTATGTGAATGGTATATAACAATGCCTTTGTACTGAGATCAATGGGAATGGAAAACAGCAAACACTATTTGTCCAATATAAACGGCTGCCCCAAACAACCAAATAAAACTACAGTGTTTTATATTTGTAAGGCAAGCTAAAATTTTATATATGTAAACACATTGGGCACAATTTGCCCTGGTGTTAATGAGAATTTTGTCATTAGTGCACAACTTTGCCCAACTTTATTATTCACTAATGTTATTAGCACATTTGTTAATGATATCAGCAATCATTTGCCTGTTTTTTACATTTGTGGGAGTTCTCTTCTAATTGCACAAAAATCAGTATTCACTAAACACATTTTTCATACGGATGACCTATTAGCTCACTTTTTATTAAGACATGAAAAAAGGTAGTTTTAATGCTTCCTTACTCATCTTTTGTTTGATTTGAACTACAATTGTATTTATGAATTCCACCCTGTCCACGGTTATGATTGGACAGTAATTAATTGGTGTTGCTGAAAGGTGTTGGTATGCTTCAAACACATGAATTCATATTATTGGCAATAAAATACTGATTAGCAATTGCTTTTGTGGTTTTCAAACATGGCTCTTGTTCACTACCTCTAGGAGAATCCCATCTCCTTGGGTTTTTAATCCTTGTAAAGATTATTTGGGATTTTCTGACCAATGTCTAATACAGAGATTCAGAATGGATAGGCAAGCAATCCTAGAACTTGATAAGAACGATAAGCGATTTGATAAGAATATGTAGAATGTACGACTTCAAGAAGCCATGCATTGCCTTTGGAGACAAGTTATTTCTGCAGTGAAGTTCTATGCATCTGGAAGTTTTCAGATCACCGTGGGAGAAATGTCGGGTATCAGTCAATCACCGACGTCTAGGATTATAGCTCAAGTCACTGCTGCTTTGGCTAATAAAGCTAACCACTGCATAACTTTTCCCACTGAGGACCAACTGCAGCACCTTAAGCAGCAGTTTTATAACATTGCTGGTTTCCCAATGTCTTAGGAGCAATTGACTGTACACACGTTCAGTTGTATGTGATGCTGACTTAAACATTAGACATGTTTTGGTGAATTTCCTGGGGTCATGCCATGATTCATTTATTTTAAGCCAGTCATCACCACGACTCTTTCTGAGTCGGCTCACACTCCTAAAGGTTGGCTCTTGGGTGAGCACACTTACATAGAAAAAAAAAAAAAAAAAAAAGGCAATATAACTGTTAAATTATTTCATTACTTTTTTGCAATATTTCAAGTGTCTAATGTCTTTTCCTATTAAAGGTGACAGTGGTTATATACTGAAACCATGGCTAAGTACCCCAATTGCAAACCCTTCAACACCACCACAAAGAAAGTACAGGAAACTACACTGCTCTATTCGCTCAACTATTGAAAGGACCTTTGGCATTTTAAAAGCTTGATTTAGGTGCCCTGACCTTACAGGTGGTACACAACAATATAGCCCACAAGGAGTGTGTCAGCTTATAAAAGTGTGCTGTATGCTACATAATACTGCAATTGATAGACGTTTGCCAGTTTATAATGATGAAGGTAACGTTATTGAAACAAATTCTGAACCTAACGATAATCACTGTGGTGTGAAGACGAACAACTGTTGGATCAAAATCTTCCCAGCGGTCGTGACATCAGGGACAATTGAATTCTAAATGTCTTTGCCTAAACAAGGTAATTTTCTTAAATACCAAAATAAAGAGAATAACATTATTGTTGTGCATGTTTATTAGAGGTAATTCTAGCTATCAAACATACACATGTAGTGCATTTGTAATTGTATTTATTTCTTTTTCAATATGTGCAATTTGTAAACTCAAGCACACCTTTTATAGTTTACAAGTAATGGCAAAACATTACTTTACACTAATGAAAGTAAATGAAAATTAAAGTTCTGGCCGATAGATAAGAGATAAAAGGTTGTTTACCACCTTTTAATAATGAGCATTAAAAAAAAAAAAGCCATGCTTTTTAAATCACAAACATTTAATCTTCAGAAAACAGGCTACAATTATATTATATATTTTATGTTATTACTTTCTTTGTTCTCACAGTTTTACAAATTTTAAAGCACTCCTCAGCCACATTACTGGGGCTTGAAGTGCCTCTCAATCTCACCCGCCTTTAGGTCACTTACTGCTTTGTCCGACATATTGTGATAAATATGCACTGGTCAACTTAGCAATATTAGATGAATATCAGATTATTTCTGATTCCTCTGACATCATCATTTAAATTGTGCATTACATTAATCAGTTGTTTTACGTTTGTCTCCAGAATTGTTACAAGTTCTGACATTGCTAAAAATAGAACGAGAAAAATAATACAAACTGCAAATAAAATCCAGACTTCATTTTCATCTTCTGTTTTACAGAGTATTGATGAAATGTGTTTACATGAGACTGTGCTGACTATTTGAGGCAACTCCAAATCTGATGGCATTGACGGTGAATCGTTCCATACTTTTACATCATTAGAAATGATTAATGTGTCCATATATTCATTACTTAGATTTTTGTTGATAGTCTTGACTGTGTTCTTTAATGCTGCTTTGTTCTGCATTGTTGTCATCACTGTCATCTGAGTTCCTAGTTTCTGCTAGTTTTTATTTTATTTTATTTAATAAGGACACAGGCTGCAAGAAGTAATTTGCTCTGCAAATGTACTGTCACTGTTTATAATGTAAATAGTCTATTAGCATACAGGTACATTTATTATTATTATTATTATTATTATTATTATTATTATTATTATTATTATTATTATTATTATTTAGAATACTGCAGCAAAGTAACAGAGACATGTGGACACAGAATCGCTATCCAAATGTTTATTTCAACCAAATGATGACAATAAAAATAAATAAATGCCGATCCACAAAAATACATTAACATTAGTGTGGCAGAGCAAAGCTCTGCCCTTTTTAAATTGGCAGGGATGGGGTTAATTTCCCCTACCTGCCTGGGTTTATTATGTTCAAGTGGCTGGGGTTGATTAGTTGATTACGTTAATTAACGATCAATCAGCGCTCAGCCACCTGACATAAAAGGTGGCCTCTGCTTCTCATTTGGGAGGAGGGAGCTGAGGAAGCAGGTTTGTGGTTGTGTTGTGTTGTGTTGTGTTGTGTTGTGTTGTGTTGTGTTGTGTTGTGTTGTGTTATTTTTAAATTTTGATAAATCCAGTGAAGGCATTGCCCAGCCTGGAAACTTTATTTTTGTGAGGGTTTTGTTTTTGCTTTATTTGTGTTTGAGTATCTGTTATTTTGCCCTTGTGCACTTTATTTTTGTTTATTTATAATAAAATTGTTACTTTTTTGAACTGCAGACTGTCTCTGGGCCTCTATCCACTCACCAGCCTGCCACAACTAGACTATCAGATGTACACATATACCTAGAACTATTGGAGCAGTCTTTTCAACCAACAGCTATATTAAAATACATATAAAACTACTGTTGCATCGTATGCTTCGAAACTGTTCTGTTCTTGTTTGTTTTTCTTCAGGATTATGTTTCTGACGCTGTTTTTGCAGCCTGCTTGGTTCACGTGAGGGACACCTGTTACAGCACGTGACTTGGGGATGATGTTAAAGGAGTTATGATTGGTTGCATTGTTTAAAATGTTGCAAATACAAATGCTGGGCTATACAATGCTGGTTTCGCAGCTCAGAGCCAACTTTTGGGATGCAGCAGGAGCTTATGACACTCTATGGAGCAGTAGAAAATTATAGTGCCGGAGATTTGTTTGTTTGACTGTTATTTTATGCAAGTGTTTTCTATTTATCTGTATTTTATTTTGTGCCCGAGTTCGACTCTGTTGGCTATTCAACAGTAATTTCCGTCTCCTGTCTTGCAATAGCTGGTTTGATACAATACTACTCCTTAACTATTTTAGTTTTTCAATATAATCATGCACAACAGGACTAAATTTAAAAAAAAAGTGGTTTATTAACAATAGCTCAAAGCCCTGCGGGGTGTGGGGGCATGTCATCATCAAAGTCATCACCTTATTGCAGTAGGTGATCGCGGATTGGAGGAAAAGCAATTGCACTCGCTACCGAAGAGGGCGTGACTAAGAGTATATCAGGGGATGTGGTGAAGCAATCTGTTCCGTTGTTACGGTTGTGAAAAGACCTGTAAAGGACGTGTGAGTGAAACGTGATTTGTGTAATCTCTGTCTGTCTATTAATTGTCACATTTGTAATTTACAGACAACAAAATCGCGATCAGCTAGCACCAACCCCAGACTACACTGCACTACTGTTTCACTAACTGCTGTGCAATTCACCACTTGCACTAGGAGCACTCACTGTTGGATATTGTGATTGTGTCTGTATAGTGTGTGGTATTATTTCGGGACTGAACCTCATAGTTTTAACTGTGTCATACACATCGTTGTGTAGGGCCAGTTATTTATTATTTTGCTTTCAAGCAACCAGCCAAATAAGAGCTGTTTTTCACCATGAACTGTCTTGTGTCTGTTATTCCCGAGCACTGCATCATCTTTACACCTGTGCACTGCAAACCGCTTTGCCACACTAACATACATTTTTTTAATTAAGAATTGAATCAGGACATTTCTGAAAAACTGACATTTGAATCCTGAATGCACAACATCTCTAAATAAAAAAAAATTACAATGCTCAATTTTTTGCAACAGTAAAAATTATGTTTTGCAAACAGCTATAGAAAATGAGGACACTGTACCTTGAGTTTGTATCAGATGAAGGATCTTTGACGTGATATGTCTGGCACTGTCTGCATCCAGTACTGCAGACTCTGCATTAATCTTCTCAAGCTGGGACAGGAGAGTAAGGACCCGGGAATTACTGGGGACTCTGGGGGACAAAAAAAAAAAAAAAGCTGATTTACATCATGAAATTGCAACTACAAGCAAAGAACAATGACAAGAGGGAACAATGGCAAGAGGAACATAAAATTGAATAGAGGCAACAATTAATCAATGCATCGTTTATTGACCAGCTGATCTAAAATTTCAAGAGTTTTGATTACATATTGGTGAATAAATGCATCAAATTACAGCCTAGGCTCCCATTGCCAGTTTGCAGTAAAACATTCATTATGTAGTTATTTGCTTATATTGGTGCTAGTACGGTAGATAGTAAGTGCGTTGCTAGGATGCAACCTTTGCGTTCTCTGGATTCACATTGGTCAAGTCACATCAGTTTAAAATGTATTTACATTTTCCTATGTAATCTACGCAATTATTGCATTTTAAAAAGGTAAAATCTGACATGAAGATTGATAATTAAAAGAAAAAAGAGGAAGGGAGGATGGAATAGCGCTGCTTGGCAGTTTATTGGACTTTGTGTAGATGGTAAATGCTTTTGACATAAAATGTTAACAATAATGTTAATAAGCACATTTCAGATCAAAATGACTTTTGTTAAAATAGTACTGCTTTATTATTATTGTTATTAAAGTCTTAAATTGACATATGGTGTGAACACATACATGTTCTTTTCAGTTGTTAATTTAACTCATTTAGATTTGTATTTGTACTTTTTTTTAAATCAAGTGTTTTTATTTGAATGCAAGTTGTGCTTTGCTGTTTTAACTATCATGTACTACAGTGCTTTCAGTTATTGATCTTCTGATAAAAATCCTTTAAATTTGTATGTGATTTTGAAAAATAAAATAATGTTAATGCATCACTTGCCCATAAATACATATATGATAATCAATTAGGAAATTAGGTTTCACCACTAGCACATAATAATCTTAACATTATTTAGGAAATAAAGAAGCAAATGAGATACAAATCAGAACCCCTGATGCTACTGAAAGTAGTACACACTATTTTGTATAATACTGCATACATCTGCACATACTACAGAATATGCTGACAAAATAACTTCATACTGCACAAACAAGTCTTTCTCTTGACCAGTTTGTCAGTAGTGTCAAGTATACTAGTAGACTATAGAATTTAGACCACAAATAAAAATAGTAATCCATTCAGATATCAGTCAGAATTTGGTTCAATTCATGAAGGTGTCACTGAGAAATTTTAAGAACACCATGAAGTTATTTTGATATAGTCAAAAATGAGAAATAGACAGTAAAAAGATAGTTGGACAGCAATTTTCTGGATTCTAAAATTCAACAATTTTGAATCATAACAGAAGATCAGAATCAATATCTGTGTTTATACATTTAGTTCTTAAATGGCAAACAGATTAAAAATAAATAACATAACCAGAAAGAAACCAGTGAAGTCTGGCATGAAAATGTACACTGTATAAACTTTTATTTTATGAAGCCTTTTAAAATATATAGCCTAATATATGTTAGAGACTTACAGAAAACTATACCTTCTTGGGTTGTTAATTGCTAAATTCAGCTTTCATAACCCAAGATCAGTTTAGGTTTTTCATCTCTACAAGTGCTCATGGAAATTGTTGTAACACATGTAGCCTGCATAAATTTTTCTGTGTCAAGAAATCATCTCTGGTCGTCTCCACATATCACTCAAGTAAAAAGGCTACTTTAGCTCAGAACTTTACAGTTTTAAATCACTGCAGATGATTCATAAATAAAAATGGAACAACCTGTCACATCTTTTAACAGCTACTTGCCACAAGTTACAGACTATCATCCATGCCTCGCCACAATCATTAATGGGTGTCAAATTCCTTCCTTTCAAGCCATTCCAGACATAAAAATGTCAAACACCAAGTTGCATGTACAAATATTGAGTCAATGTACAGGTAGCCCTAGCCCTCTTCCAAACCATCTGTTGAGGCCACAGGTGACAGTCAGTTTTAACACAGCCCTTGAACATGTGACCAAGGTCTTTCATGAATAGTGATCTGACTCACAGTCACACACAACATCTCCTTCCAGGTGACAAACACTCTTGTGTTAAATTGGCCCTTACCAATGCAAATGTTATTTTCAATATTCTTTTATTTGTAAACATTTCAGAAAATCACAAAACCACAGTATGCAGTGCCAACATTTTAAACTTACAATTCCAGATTTTTGTTTTAAACTATGTTCATAGAATTTTAGTGTGGAGCAATGTGGCAGCAGTCAGTGGTCCACAAGAGAACAAGCCATCCCATCTGGAAAGTCACAAGCCAATCAGAGTGCTCCCTCCAACCAGGCAGTTGCATAACTAATCTTGATGTTTTCTTTTAAGTGAGCAGAGCAGAAATGCATTAAAACACATAGGCCACACAGTATCCTATTCCATATAATATGGAACTGGAGTACTGTAATTGTATACTCATCTAAACGCTCAGTAAAACAGGAGCTTTTGCATCATTCTAAAATACCAGGACAAAATACCTTGTAATACCGTTATTTATTTGTGTTTTTATTGTTATTGTAATAAATAAATCAATTAATTACAGTCTGAGTTAACCACTTGCATTTTTTATTATAACCTCATTTTATACAATTAATCAATCAATCTCTAACTGAAACTCCTCCTTGAAATGTAGTCATAAGTATCAAAACTTAAAAAGTATACCAAAAAGCTACTATCATAAACAACAACCACCTTAATCCTATGTGAAAAAAGCCCCACTGTCACAGCAATAAACATCTTATACCATACTCCTCTTTGTTTGGTAACGTACTTTGATGTGGAAGAGAGTATGATTTCACCCCTGGGTTATTTCTTGACTGCAATATAGAGCTTAAAAACAAAAGAATAATCAAATAATTACTATCATTTTTACAGACTATTAACTAATGCAAACAAAAAGTTGGTTTGTTATTTCTGGCAAGTGGGTATCTATCTAAGTGATTTAAAAGGATGGAACAACAACATTTCCTTAAAGCTTCAAAATCTGGGCAACCCAGCATGAAGAAAACTTAGGCGCTAGGGGGCACTATTACCATTTGAAATAAAAGATCAGCTTCTAAACACATAAGTAATCTTTCGCACTCACCTCTTCCCCTCTGAATGCAATTTAGGCAACACAATCCTGTTTGACTTTATATTCAGTATTTGGCGAATCACAGAGTCATACACAGGACAGCTTTGCTGCATTCATACTCAGAATTTAATGTGTTACTAAACAGGCAGCAGGGTTTAAAACCCAACATGTTACTTCCCCTAACTTTCTGCATAATCGTGATTGTTTTGATATTTTTAGTAACATACCCCTGGTATTAAATCACTTTTTGTATTCTAGAAATTAATCTTCCTGTCCATGATTTACGCACCTGTGGGACTGAAGTACAAGAACAGACTTACCCAAGGGCCTGTTGTGAGAAGATTTTAGACCTCAGAATGGCTTTACTGGTTATTATGTTGTATTTATTAAATTTATTTATTTATTTTTAGATATTGCATACTGTCTATTGCTGTTCCAGTCAACAGATATTCAATAATATCCATTGAGTGGAACATTACACATTTCATACCACATGAGTCAGTGATATAACAGAGATAAGAAGTACTTGTGATTTGACAAATAAGATGTAAACACTGTACTACTTACAATGAAGCAGCAGGTGAACATCAACATGTATAATACTAATAATCTGCTCAATTGATAACCAGAAAACAACTTTCAGATTAGCATTTGAGTCCTTGTTTGCAGTATTCTGAAATGTGGGGTAGTATACAACATTGTACTCTGGATACTAACTTCTATCCAGGATACTCAATCGAATTCCACTTTGCCTATGAGTTCCCACACAAACTCACAATCTTCATTTTTAAATGGAGTAGCAATGAGTAAAATGGTTGGGAATGGGATCTTCTCCTCTCATTTAAGTTTTAACAGATCGGTTTTTATGCCTAATTTAATTCTAAATTAAAACATAACAACCTTCTTAATTACAAAGCGTATTTTCACTCCAGAATTAAGTGATCTGTGGAATGCCAAATGGGACCTTTTTTTTTTTTTATATATCAGAAAATAAAAGAATAAGTAACTGTTTTTTCTCATACTTATAGTGGAGCACAAAGACTTGAGCCTGACATGCAACAAAAAGTACACTAGTCTGGTATCAGACAGACTCTGCACAAGAAAGCCCTGAGCATTTTCCAAGTAAGCATTTATTTTATTAGTCTTGAAAGTTTACAACATCATAGTTAACCCATAAGAATTCCTATCGTCAGTTCTTGTTTCTTGCTGTTATTTGAGGATTTGAAGCATATGTACCAATGAAACAGCATCAACAAATTACTATGACGACCGAGCATGCTGAAAAGAGGTACATACCGGCCCATATTATTTATCTTAGTATGCGTTTTGTAATCTATTAATATATTATATATTGGTACACATTTTACTGCAAATGCTTCTTGCCACTGAAGGGCCAGAAGAACAGACTGGGTCAATTGCAGCATACCAGTGATTTAATCCACAGCAAGAGGACTAAAATGCAGACTAGAAAATCCTGTAAATCTGTACTAACTCAATCCTGATGGCAGCATAGCAAACAGATAATTGAACAGAAATTAGAAGATGTGAAAAGAAGTGGAACAAGTTAGACCTATAATGGAGACTAACCTACAGCTAAAAGTTTTGTATCCCTATAGAATTAACACATTTTGCTTCATAAAGTCGGATGAAACCTGCTAAATAATGTTACATTAATATATTATATTTAAAGGCCTGTGTAAATCGCAATTTCATGGGCTGCGCAGAAATCGTGAAATTAGCCCAATACCACAATTTTTACAATACTTAAGCAATAAAAATACATTTTCATAATTATTTGTATTTGAAACAAAACAACAACAACAAAACTGTACAGCTCTGCTGTGTGCCTGCATGTACTATTCGCCATGCACACAGTGCTGTGCAGTGATTGTCATGTGACTATATGCAATCTAGCTAGGAAATTAAAAGACTACACACTGTAAACAAGAAAATGGATGTCTCTAAAAAGGCTAAAAATGTGCCTGCAGCAGATCACGTAAAGCAGTATCCAGCAGGAGTTTTACACAGTGATGTAGGTAAGCTCTTCTGTACGTCCTGCAACGTTACTGTGGATCAACGCATGCAGGTCCAGGAGAGTGGAAGCGAGTTAGACCTAGTTCCTCTACTACTAAATCATTATTGCACAATGGCACAGCACTTTGCCCATGGGCACATTTTTGATGACCACTGTTCAAGGATGACGTCTACCCCCACTTTTTTTTTCATTTTATTGCACTGTACTTTTTTTATGGCATGCTCTTGGTTTTGACCTGCAATACTCTGTAAACTGATTGCCAGCTGTACATTTTCTTGAGCAGTCACAACAAACAGCTTCAAATTCTACAGAAACTGGAATACAGGGAAACCTCAGACTAAAATGCAATCTAGACTGTATTAAGTGGATCTTTTTTAAAAACAACTCTTGTCAAGTAATGGGCACTGCACATGATATAAACAGTATGGCATTTTAATTTTTATTGCCTCTTACGAATGAAGCAGAGATCATTCCTAAGTGGTGGGGGAACTTATAGTTAATATTACTGTTTTATTTTCCAACATGACAGCTTCTTATCAAGCAAGTGTATTAAAGAGCAACTTGGTAAGGGTATGAAATAGGGTTGCAGCGATAGACTGGTTATACTGTTATATCATGATACAGAAAATGTTAGCATCTGTAAAAATTAAGTCCTGTGATATTGCAGGGTAATGGTGCAGATAATGGCAAAGCCCAGCCCTTTTCCATGGTGCTCCTGAAGCACATATAATATTTCTGACATCCACCAAGTGCAGAATATTGCAGGGGGAAAGGTGGATGGCTACACATGGTTATGTACTTACTTTATAAATGATTCTTAGAGCACTGTTCAGGTTCCATGGTTGCTACACTTCTGACTTAAGAATAGGTAAGGCACATCACAGGGCGTAACAGAATGTAGAGGCAGCAACTGCAGATGGAACACCAGTCTCCAGGTTTAGAGATCTGGCTCACACATCCTTTTGCAGAGCAGAGACACAACTCGAATTACTCAACTCCATCAGCTACTGGAGACAGTCAATTAAATACTCCCTACAGAATTTTAATAAAGCTTGTTTTGAATGCAACCATAAACTACCTACATCAAGGGTGGCCAACTGTGGCCCTTCTGGACCAGGTATTTGCGGAAACAATGTTATTAATATAATGGTTTCATTGGTGTGGCATCCCGATCAAGGTTGGTCTGTACTCTTGAATTTGTACAGACACGAAAGACTGCAGTTTAGCGCTTTTTTGTGCGTTTACTTAACACAAATAAATAAAACACAAGGTTTAAACCAATATTTCAAAATAAACAGCAGCCAAGCTTTGGCTATGTCGGTTCATAGACAGAGAGCACAACCTGCTGCTCTCTCAACTCAACTGCACGCTCTCTACATCAGACTCAAACTGTACTTTGTTCTAGTATAGGCCTATAATAATATTAGGAACAGTTTTAAGAGAAACGTGTGAATCTGTCCTGGATGAATGTTGTAATATTGCTCCCCTGAAAGACCCAGAACAACACTACTGCTGGACAAAACTGGAGTGTCTTAGGACTTCAAAATTATGATTTAAAAAAGTAATTTAACAATAATAATAACAAAATATAGAATCAGAGTGTAACCTGTTTAATATTTTATTACTAAAATAAAAACCATGTCCAGCCGGTGAACATTATATTTGGAATTTTTCCTAAAAGACGATGAGCAAGCTCTTGCAGTAAACAAACAGCCATTTCCTCAGGAACAAATTCCTCAACTCAAAGGATATGGAAAGTCCTATACAGTACTTACCCTTTCTCTGTTGTAATTTTTGCCTTATTCATGTTGAATATTCACTTGACCATTTCAAAGAATCTAAAGTAAAAAACAAACAAAATGTTACTCTTAAGCCCTGGGAACAGGAAGCCACCTTGTGGCTTGGAACTTGGTTTTAGGAGACTAGACTACATGGCACACCAGGGGAGGCTTGTGGTGTAATTTTAGGCAACCAAAAGCTTGCTTTAAAAAAATATAGATTTTTTTTTTACCAAGTCACATTTAAAAAATGACAGTAAGAAAACTCAAAGACAACCTAAAATAGTATTACAGTAACTACATTTTTTCAGAATTCTTTAAAAAAAGTGCTTTTTTATATAATCTAATCATTATAACATATATATACACACACAAACACACACACACACACACACACACACACAGTACCAGTCAAAATTTTGAGTACACCTGCTTGAAACCAGGTTTTTCATGATTTTCTATGCCTTTAACTGTATAAACTTGTCTATAAACACTTACTATTTCATTATATGAATTGTGTACTTATATAAGCTGATAATCATAAATGAATTGTATTCAAATTTTTTTTTTTTTTTTTTTAAATGAAAATGTAAATCTTGTCAATTTCAATGAATTGGTCACCCAAAGCAAGTTGATTTCAGTCTGAAGCCCAAGTCAGTTAAAAGTCTGAAATGTCTATAACACGGTGTTAGAACACTGGCCTAAGTATAAAAGTGTCTTTGTTAGATGTTCTCTGAGTTAACTAGCATGTTTCCTGATTAACCTTTTGTCACCAATTATTGTTAACAGGTGAGGGTCCATGATTACTATAAATATAGGTAACATCGGCACACGTTTGTCATTCCTGAACGTAAAGGAGCAGAAAATGGCAAAATACGCTCAGTTAAGCAAAGAAAAAAGACAGTCTGTAATTACTTTAAGAAATGAAGGTTACTCTTTAAGACAAATCACAAGAACTTTGCAAGTGTCTGTAATTGCTGTGGTCAAGACCGTCAGACGATTTGAAGAAACTGGCACTCATGAGGACCGAACAAGGTCAGGCAGATAATGACCCGAAACACACCTCAAAGTTGTGCAAGAACTATCTTGCGAAGAAGGAAAGTGAAGGACAACTCAATCTAATGACCTGGCCTACCCAGTCTCCAGACCTCAATCCAATAGAACTTGTATGGGACGAACTGGACAGAAGAGTCAAAGCAAAGCTACCCACAAGTGCCCTGCATCTCTGGGAATTGCTGCAGAAGAGCTGGGAAGACATGTCCGGTGATTTCTTGCTGAAACTTGTTAACCGAATGCCTCGTGTTTGTGAGGCTGTTATAAAGGCAAAGGGTGGCTATATTGAGGAATCCAAGATTTAGAGACAATTTTCAATTTTCTTGAACATTGCTTTGATACTCCTTATGTTTTGTTTTGTATATTGTAACATGTGTTTTCATTTTCAAGTATTTACAGAAACGTATATGATGTAAAACATTGTCAATTTTGAAAAAAACCTAGTTTCCAACAAGTGTTCTCAAACTTTTGACTGGTACTGTGTGTGTGTGTGTAATGTATATATATATATATATATATATATATATATATATATATATATATATATATATATATATATATATATATATATAATCGTCTTCTGGAGGTTTATTATTACAGTAACAATACAAATGTATTGGCCTTAAGTTTAAAGAAAGGGAAATGTACATATTGATAATTTGTTGGAATTGTACAACACAAAATACAACAGAGACGTAATAAAATGCATATTAAATAAAGACATTAGGTTTTAATTCATTAAAAACACACGTATACATACATACTTTAAACCGATTGACAGACAAAGATTGACCTGCTACGTTGCACCTATTAAAAACAAAAATATGAATGCTTCCTTTAGAAAAAATCTGGGGGGAAAAAATACCAGAAAATAAGAGTAAAAATCTCATATGGTAATTATGGAAATGGTGGTTGGCATTTCGTGTCAAACGAAACTGTATTGTCTCAATCTTAAACACTAACTGCAAACACGTTTTCACTGTAGTCTGTAGAAACAGTAATTAAACTGTCTTGTTGATAAGTCTGTAGCTGATGTTGTAATTCCTCTTCATATCCAAGCTATTTTAAACACCACACTTGCAAACCGCAAGCCGCGGAAGTGTCATGGCAACATGGAACACATTCTGAGTGCAAAACATCACACTAAATATGTGTGAACAAAAACAAAAAAAGTCCACAAATTGAATGCAAAATTACAGCGCTTCATAATCAACCGCAATACGACAACTAATTGTAAAAGCTGGATATCATCGGTGCATTACAGTGCATATTAAAGTAAATTGCATTTCTTGTTAATAGCCAGGACTGTAACCAATTCGTTTATGTTATTTTGTTCTGCGGAGTAATACATAATACAGTAAATGCTACATGCCACCACAGTCCGATAACCAAGATACTGAAACAGACCCACCCCCACCAAAACCCGGTTACAATCCCGAGCATGACTGTATAGTAAGGATTTACAACACACGGGCCTTGACACCAATTGCTGTCAGCTTTCTCCGTATTAGTAACACACATCCCGTTACACCTGCTCAAAAACTCTACTATGCAATTAAAATATTGAATCTAATGTCAATATAAAAGTGTATACACACCGGTAACTGACGGACGATCTGTCATGCGTGGAAAGTGAATGTTTCAGGACGAGCCCTCACAAGTGAGACGCCTCGGTGCTCAGAACCAGAGCTGTCAGTAATTTGGCAACTCGGTGCATCTCGCGCGAGTAGTCAAACAGGTTACCATGTTTAGGATTATAGGATTTGTAGTTCAAATATGCTTTGGTTGTAGTTTACGCTATCAGTAACTTCAGTTTCAATGAACGTTTGAAAACGTCCCGTATGCGAAGCTGGCACTACATTTCCCAGGATTCAAAGCGGTTTTTTCAGGCAGCGTTAGAAGTGTACATGGCCTTTCATTTAAAACCACACCGGCGACGTTTTAAATCAACATTTAAATAGGTATGTTCGAACTCGAATGAATGGATTTATACATGTTGCCTTATTATATGTTGTGTATAGTTTAAAGGTGAAGCTGCATTGTGTTGCTAGCTTTTTCACTCACGATTAGCATGATGGTTCCAGGCCTCTTGCTTGGTCAGGCAGCTGGTAGTATATGAATACATTGTCGACAGAGACAGAGAAGAGAAAAGAAAAGAAAAAAAAACAAAAAAAACGTAGCTTTGTCTATTGCCCTTTCTAGAGAAAGTGGCATCTGTGGTGGTTGATTATGAAATGGCACATTTAACAACCAACATATGTATTATAATTCGGTGAATTGGAAATAGCGCTGTCAAAAATATCTATGTAACTGATCATTTAGTTTGTAAGTACTGAATGATGGCAAAAAAAAAAAAAAAAAAAAAAAAAAAAACGGAATGAATTGCAAGAGATGAGATTTAGATTCTAGAATTATTCACTAGACAAAAACTAGAAAAATTATTATGAAGCTGCCGGTCGTATACCAATGGATACATGTAGACTTAAAGCTGCAGTGTCAAAACTACTTTCAATATTATACTAATATAATTGCTAATGTAAGTACTCAGATAATGTTTCTGTTTCTTGTCATTTCAAACGCACATCTTCCTAGCATTAAATGAATTACGTAAAAAGGAAGCATGCCAGCTCTCATATACAGCTCTGGAAAAAATTGAGACCACTGCAAAATTATCAGTTTCTCTGGTTTTACTATTTATAGGTATGTGTTTGGGTAAAATGAACATTTTTGTTTTATTCTATAAACTACTGACAACATTTCTCCCAAATTCCAAATAAAAATATTGTCATTTAGAGCATTTATTTGCAGAAAATGACAACTGGTCAAAATTACAAAAAAGGTGCAGTGTTGTCAGACCTCGAATAATGCAAAGAAAATAAGTTAATATTCATTTTTAAACAACACAATACTAATGTTTTAACTTAGGAAGGGTTCAGAAATCAATATTTGGTGGAATAACCCTGATTTTCAAGCACAGCTTTCACGCGTCTTGGCATGCTCTCCACCGGTCTTTCACATTGATGTTGGGTGACTTTATGCCACTCCTGGTGCAAAAATTCAAGCAGCTCGGCTTTGTTTGATGGCTTGTGACCATCCAATTTCCTCTTTATCACATTCCAGAGGTTTTCAGTGGGGTTCAGGTCTATAGATTGGGCTGGCCATGACAGGGTCTTGATCTGGTGGTCCTCCATCCACACGTTGATTGACCTGGCTGCGTGGCATGGAGCATTGTCATGCTGGAAAAATCAGTCCTTAGAGTTGGGGAACATTGTCAGAGCAGATGGAAGACAACCTTGTACTTGGCTTGATTCATGCGCCCTTCACAAAGACAAATCTGCCCGATTCCAGCCTTGCTGAAGCACCCCCAGATGAGTCCAATTTTCAGCTTTGCCCAACACCTGGTCGTCTAATAGTTAGACAGAGACCTGGAGAGGCCTACAAGCCACAGTGTCTCGCACCCACTGTGAAATGTGGTGGAGGATCGGCGATGATCTGGGGGTGCTTCAGCAAGGCTGGAATCGGGCAGCTTTGGCATGAATCAAGCCAAGTACAAGGTTGTCCTGGAAGAAAACTTGCTTCCTTCTGCTCTGACAATGTTCCCCAACTCTGAGGATTGGTTTTTCCAGCAGGACAATGCTCCATGCCACACAGCCAGGTCAATCAAGGTGTGGATGGAGGACCACCAGATCAAGACCCTGTCATGGCCAGCCCAATCTCCAGACCTGAACCCCATTGAAAACCTCTGGAATGTGAGCAAGAGGAAGACGGATGGTCACAAGCTATCAAACAAACCCGAGCTGCTTGAATTTTTGCGCCAGGAGTGGCATAAAGTCACCCAACATCAATGTGAAAGACTGGTGGAGAGCATGCCAAGACGCATGAAAGCTGTGCTTGAAAATCAGGGTTATTCCACCAAATATTGATTTCTGAACTCTTCCTAAGTTAAAACATTAGTATTGTGTTGTTTAAAAATGAATATGAACTTATTTTGTTTGCATCTTTTTTGTTATTTTGACCAGTTGTCATTTTCTGCATAAATTCTCTAAATGACAATATTTTTATTTGGAATTTGGGAGAAATGTTGTCAGTAGTTTATAGAATAAAACAAAAATGTGTGAAAAACAAAAAAATAAACCCAAACACATACCTATAAATAGTAAAACCAGAGAAACTGATAATTTTGCAGTGGTCTCATAATTTTTTTCCAGAGCTGTGTGTATGTATATGTATATGTATGTATGTGTGTGTGTGTGTGTGTGTATATATATATATAGTGACACACACATACAGGTGTACATATCTCCAGCTAGTAAAAATTCAGGACCAGGTTCTGATATTCTTTTGTACCTACTGTACCTCTTAATTGTATGTGTTTTAGACATCTTCATGGCTTGTGGATTGGCTTCCCCCAGTAGCATATGACCTAACTTGCAGAGTGCACCAGCAGACACGTGACCCATATCGAAATGGTTTCTTAGATTATTCTTAAACGTCGCAGAAATGGATTTGTTTATGAAGGACGTGAAAGAAAAACGAATTACATGAACAAAAGCTCAGAGAAAAATGCACATTTGCAGTGTGGGATATGTTGTTATTGTAGACAAAGAAGGAAAACAAATTTTGCGAAACACACATTTTACATCTAAATTCCATTTGCTCTTGTGTTAAGTTTGTAATAAAGTAACGAATTTACAGATAATGTATTTTCAGATATTGTATTTATCTTTTACCTAAATGTTATATATTTCATTGTAGTTCTATGTGTAGGTTCATGATGGAATAAACACTGCCTGTAGTTCAGCCAGATTTCCAGGCTGAATGGGGGATGGGGGACGGGGGACAAAACACTGCTTTAATACTGTATCTAGCAAGTGCATATACTAAGCTGGGGATAGGAAACGCGTTCCACTGTTTTTTTTTTGGGGCCGGGTCTAATAACAATAATTTTATATGGGGTTGGGTCACAAGTAATTGTCGGGTTGGGTTGATTCATTTGGACCGTGAAGACCTCTAATGTGTTTGCTCTTTTTTTAACAGCTGTCATGGTGATGAAGTCATCAGTAGAAGAGGATGATGCTGGCTGGGGACTAGGAATCCCAGACAAGATGAAAAATAATGCAAACTGGGTGGATGTGACACAGGACTTCAAGGGGGCCTGTAGAGGTAAAAGAACACAACAATATGAATGGGCGACTGACCGCATTGTTTGGCTAGTAGGTCTTAAAATTCTAGATTACCAAACTGGAATCTGTGCTTTAATATTAGGTGGTTCCTGGAAAATTCCCCACGTTAATTTTTGTCCTAATACTTTTTAATTACCTATTTAAAATCCTTTCATGTGTGTTCTGCATATTTATTTACCTGTTGTTGTTTTGGTTATGCATTGTGTACCATATGTAGAATATTAGATTAATAATGACCAACAATAGAGATTTATACAGAACACACTAGTATGACATTTAATAGAAAATGTAATCAAATATTAAGATACAATAACATGTTAAGATTGTGTTTTACTGTTGCACGTGAAAAATAAACATGAATTCTGTTTCGACCGTCAAGTGGTAATTTACATTTTATATTTGTTTCAGAGCTGAAGCTTGGAGAGCTGCTTCATGACAAGCTGTGAGTATGAACTCTGCTAGATACCAATACTTGCTGAACTGTAACTGCTTGTTGGATTTAAAGTGGCATAAAGTTGTGTGCAGGGATGAATGGAGAGAAGAGAAGAGCTGGCAGAAGAGCCCAAGAAGAGCTTTTATCCTATAATCGACAGTCTTGTTTGCTAACGCTACCTGATTGAATAGCAATTTTAAGCTCTTAGGCTGAAGCAGGTTAAGGCTGATGCTGTTGAGCTTTAGAGCTAGGAGATGGGCCACTTGGATAGACTGGACTTAATAACAGTGTGTTTGCTATGTACATGTGTACAGGCTTTCATCAGGTCAAAGCAGATTGAAAGTGTTAGTAGAGCTTTTCTGGTAAATGCACCATCTCCCTTGTATGTACATTACTGAATGCACAAGTTTACAGATTGTACAGTATATCCAGATTTTGTTAAAAACGATTTGCACCACACAATATTATATAAAATCATATGCATAAAAAACTACAGTATAATGATTTTTCATCTCCAGCTTTGGCCTGTTTGAAGCCATGTCTGCTATTGAAATGATGGACCCAAAGATGGATGCTGGAATGATTGGGAACCAGGTCAACAGGAAGGTGCTCAACTTTGAACAGGCAGTGAAGGTTGCACTTTTAAATATCTTTTAATATTGGATTGATTGATTGATTGATTTATTAATATGAAGTTAACCTTAAAATAAGCATAATTGATAGAGTAAAAAAAAAAAAAACGGTTTCAATAATGTACTAAATATGCAGATAGACTGGATAACCAAATTGAGCATTTGGGATTCGGCGAACAAGTTTTTGTTTATGGGTTTATGGGCTACCGCAGTTCCTGTTGTCAAGCCGATCACCACGTTTTACCCACTGAACCTATGCAACAAATGTTGCCAGGCTGCTTAACCCTGAAGATAAGTTCAAGCCTGGCTAGTCTTCTCCTGGACATGTTGGGCACCTGAGGGGTTACTGAAGCAGGAAATTCTCCTGTCATGCTTTTGCTAGGTGAGCCACTGGGCATCCTTAATGTACTGTTTGTATTAGTACAGCTAGATTATACTGAAGCACAGTAAGAAAAGTCCAGTTCAGCTACCTATAAATACCAATACTTAAGTTTATTAACATCTGAACCACATTTAAAGCCCCATTTGTTTAGGAGAAAATTGAGTAAACCAGTAATACAGGAATTCTCTATCAGTTATGAGTGACCTCATCCAAAGCTCTGGCAGCACACTAGAGGCATCTATTCAAATAATAATGACAATTATTCAAATAAACAGGGTTGCAGTAGAAGATTTAACATGTTTGAAGTATGCTAACATATTAAAAAGTTATAGATAGATAGATAGATAGATAGATATCAATGCTGAATTTCAAAACAATTCTCAGTTGAATTCTGGTAGTTGCCTTTATTGTCTTGCTGTGACGTGTTTAGCAGTGACTGATACTGTAGTGTGTTATAGAAGAAAAGGTTACTTGCTCAGTGCTAAAAAGTGCTCGAGATGTAAACTGTATAAAACCACTTGTCTCTGTGAGGAAATAATTTGTAGTATTTTCACTTGCAAAGTTTGTAATTGTCTGTTTTAATGTTTTTGTTGTATTCTCTCTCTTAAGAGTGGAGCCATCAAAATCAAGGACTTGAACTTGCCAGAGCTGATTGGGATAATGGACACTTGCTTTTGTTGCTTGGTAAGCATAATAATAACCCAGCCTAGTTCCACCGACATACAGAATCGACAAATAGCAAACACGCCGGTGACTTTCATCCTCTGCCACTGCTGTAAAGTCTAAATTCAAGCTTTCAGTTGCACAAAAAAGTAGATCTCTGTGGAGTTTGGGGAGTTAGTCCAGTGAATTATTTGCTTGAACTTAAGGGTTGTGCGCTTATGACATGACAAAGGCTGCTTGATCAAATGGAGTTAATCTTTTTTTATTTCATAAGATATAATTCATAGTTTAGGCACTCCTTATTGTAATCTGTGTCAACATGAGCTGCACTCATGCAGTGCAGATATATTGTTCTTTTTCCATATACGTAACACACAACATTTGTAGTCCACACTTGAATGTATTTTATCCAATCAAAGCATTTGATTTTTGCCACTTGTTATACTGCCATACTCCCTTGCTTCAAACTTCTACCTAATGCAAAGAACAAAGGAGAAATAGTTTCAGAAAACCGCCTTTCTTTTTTTGAAAGACCAAATCAAACCCCGCTCTTGCAAGAGTGTTTATGCGATAATAACACTAGTTTCCATATTTTCTTTATTCCTACAAAAGATTACATACAAAAACTAAACACCATTATAAAATCATTGCCAGACAACATTCAATCTACCTTCCAAAATGTCATACCTGAAACAACTAGGGCAGATATTTCTTTTTACTTGCTTCCCAAAATCTGCAAACCCGGTAATCCTGGGCGAACCATTGTGTCTGGCATAGGAACGCTCACAGAAGGAATCTCTGAATATATAGAATCCTTACTTAAGCCATTGGTGACAAAAACAGATAGTTTCATCCAGGACACTATACACTTCCTAAAAAAAACTTAAGGAATATGACCAACCACCCCAAAATTCTATACTAGTCACTATGGATGTAAAGGTACTTTATACCAACATCCCTCATCGTGATGGTATATCAGCCTGTCTAAAATTCTTAGAAAAAGAGACCAATGATCTTAAAGTTCCCCTTCACATCACTGGCAAACTAATTGAATTTATTCTTACGCACAACTATTTCTCCTTTAACAATAAGTATTATCAACAGATCATGGGAACAGCTATGGGGACCAAAATGGCACCACAATATGCTAAACTTTTCGTGGCCAATCTGGAAAACGAATTTCTAGAACAATATCCTTACAAACCACAATTTTACTTAAGATACATAGATGACATCTTTATTATCTGGACAGAAAGTGAAGCCTCATTACACCAATTCCACCATGCTCTCAATAATTACCATTGCACCATTGAACTGACAATGAATTATTCAAAGGAAATGATACAATTCTTAGACACAACAATAACCATCAAAAAAGGTAATATTAATTCATCCATCTACAGAAAACCTTCCGACAGCCAAAAATACCTCCACATCTCTAGTTTTCATCCACATCACACACATAAATCTGTCATTTACAGTCAAGCTATTCGTTACCACCGAAACTGCTCTGAAACAGGTGACAGAAACAAACATCTTTGCAGTGTTCGTGATGCTTTCGTCCGACAAGGATGTGCTCCAAAACAGATTGACAGAGAAATGGAACGTGCCATCAGAATACCAAGAGAAAAATTGTTGGAATACAAAGTAAAACCTGAGTCTAATAGAGTACCCTTAATTGTTACATACAATCCAACCCTACCACCCCTCTGCAAAATCATCCGAGAATTACACCCAATTTTAGCTGAAGATTTCACCCTCTGCAATATTTTCTTGGAAACACCTCTCCTATCCTACAGACAACCACCTAACCTGTCCCAGCTTATCATCCGGAGCAAACAACCAACTGACCTAAACAATGCACACAATGGAACTAAACCCTGTAATACCAACTGATGCAAAACCTGTTCCCATGCAGAATACCATCCTCACAGCACAAGGGAAACGAGATAAAAGGATCATTCACCTGCAGATCCAAAAATGTAATCTACATGATTAAATGTAGCAAATGCTGTGATGGTACTTACGTAGGAGAAACCAAACAACATCTTCGGACAGGAATGAATCTACACAGATACACCATCACCATCAAAATTACCAGCACTCCTATTGGTAACCATTCTGCAATTATATATATATATATATATATATATATATATATATATATATATATATATATATATATTAGAATTGTAGTGATTCAAAATGGGTTATTTTTGTTAAAGTTCTGATGCAACCTTTGAATGTAAACATCAACTTTCACCTGAAAGAGAGACCTTTGAGGTCTTGAAAGCTTATGAATAATTATTATTTAGTTAGTCCAGTAAAAGGTATCACATCTCCTTCTCTTTGTTGATCATCTCTGGTCTAATACGGCTACCATTTCATCTATGTATGGCTTCATGTAATGAAATTAATCATTTGAACAGAAGTAGGTGACATCACAGATGACAGGCAAGTATGTCCATGGACATAAAAAAAAAATACTGTAGTCTTAGCTTACTACAAAGATAAAAAAAATAAACATAAAAAATAAATAATTAAAAAAAAAAGTCAACTGTGTTTCGTTTTTGGGTGCAACAAATGCATCATATATTATAATAGGAATAATACATATAATAATATTTGATACTGTAAATTAATTTTAAATTGTGTGCAAGTGTTTGATATATGCGGTCAGTGGAGCATCTTGCGGCATGTACTGTTTTTTTTTTCGCAAATATGAGGATGTTTAGTGTGTGTTGTTTACTATTTGCTTGACTGTAACAGCAACTACTCTTAGACACCACTTAAGTACCGTAGTGTCTTGCTCATTAAAAATGCATTTTTTAAACATCATTTTGCTGTATTTGACTGTACTTACCTCTACCTACAGTAATATTACAGATTGTCCCTGCGGTTATTAAATGGGATTCTTCAAACGATATATAGTGTAGAGCTCATTACAGTATGTGGCTCAAGAGCCATCCGTTGGACAGCCCTGTTCTAGACCTCATTTTGTTACCATCAAACTTTGTTTTACACATAAAGTATAGCAATCATTTTAAATAACCTATGTTTTAATTATTTAAAACATGTTTGATATTAATGAGTAAACTAAATATAGTAAGAAGCAAATTGATAGAAACATTTTCTGTTTCTTTTTTTGAAATGTAATATGTAAATATTCTTACAGATAACCTGGCTTGAAGGCCATTCTTTAGCCCAGACGGTTTTCACCTGCCTGTACGTTCATAACCCTGACTTGATTGAGGACCCTGCCATGAAGGCGTTTGCGTTGGGCATTCTGAAAATCTGTGATATTGCTAGAGAGAAAGTCAATAAAGCTGGTGTCTTTGAGGAGGTAAGCCCTTACTTGGGATTTGGTTGAAGCTGTGTTTCCTTCTCTAGATTTCCTTCTAAGGTTAACCCATGTATTTGTTTTAATTTCCCTGGCATTTGCGAAACATGAGCCAACCATTTATGAGAAGGTGGTGTTTGTTTTTGCTTGTGCAAGAACAAGCCTGCTTAGACTCAGTGGAAACTTTTAACATAGAGCTGTGGTGTAAACTACTTCACTTGGAGAAAGAAAAAGCATCCCCATCAGTAACATGCACACATTTTCCACTAACCATTCCTAACCCTAACCCAAACATCATTTAATGTGATGTGAATCTGACTATATCTGGCTTTTCCCCCTCCAAGTTAAATGGAAAACAGTGTAGCTATCAGCTTTTCCCAGGGGAGTTTATTTCACAAAGGAATAGCTGTTATATTAATCGGAAGAGTACAAAGAATGCTGTTGCATTTCTGGAGGCAGATGTAGGAGCTTTTTTTTTTTTTTTTTTTTTTTTTTTTTTTTTTTTTTTTAAACTTCCAGTTTCATTTTGGAAATTGAATACTAAATGAAGAGGACTTGCTCATCAAAAGTTAAAACTGACAAGGGCATGCAACTGTTAAGGCTTTGACTAGTTGAGTATTTTCTTTGTCAATCTGGTTACCCCAGTGAGCATTTTTACTTAATGAAAACTGTTACTGTTCCACACAGCTACTTTATAGTTCCTGAACTACTGCTGTTTTAAAATTCCAAACATGCATTCTGATGGTTGTTTTACTAGCATGCTCTATAGATTAATCAGATGAAGAAAACCATGCAAAAAACAAGCAGTCCAGTTGAACTGTGCCAACCAACCTGTGAACAGTCATTTAGTTAATGTATCCCATCAAAGGCCATTGGCATTATATCATTGTCAGAAATCACACATTCTGATTTCAATAAAGACTAGAGAATTAAGAAATATGCTGAGCAAACTAAAAAGACTATTGGGCCATTTCATTAGCTCCATAAATGTTTGGATGATACCAGTGAGCTCTCATTGTACCATTTAATGGAACCGGCCAACTAAAATAGTTGAGTCTGAAGCTGCAGAACAAGTATGTTTTTCTGACTGAGCAAAATGTATTTTTGTTTTAGGAGGATTTCCAGGCAATGACATATGGTTTCAAAATGGCAAACAATGTGACAGATTTGAGAGTTACAGGTATGATTTTTAAAATGGAGGTGGGATACCCAAAATATATATTTTATAATAAATTTAGATCTCAGGACTACCAATCACATAGGGCATGCAAGTGTTTGGTGTCTTTCGCTCTGGTCACATGACATGCTGAGCCTAGGCAATGAGCATAAGAACCTGAACAGCTAGTTTCAGAGACCTAGTTCTGATCTTGGACAACCTAATGTTACCTTAGGTAAGGTAGTCCAAGATTAGAGCTAATTCGGGTTGTGATATTATCCATAATATTTTTTGTCTTCATTATTTATTGTACTGAAAAGTGATTAGTGATGATAACGTTAGGTTACGGATGTAAAGAGAAGATGACCACAAACAATTATTTTGGGATGTGCCTGCTACAGGTCAAGTATTCAATGAGCATTTTACATCAGAGCAGCTGATAGGCCCCTCCGGGGAGTGACGTCCTCAGTCCTGTCTTCCGAGGGAACAAATACTCCACAGAGCTCACTTCCTCTTTTAAATCAAACTCACGAAGGTGACCGATGCGACCTCGCAGGTTGGTGGTCGTCTTCGCTTTCAGGGAGCCAGGGTTACATCCACAACCTAACATTCCCTTTCAATTCGAAGACGACCCATAATTGGAGTCTGCCCAGTTCTGGATGCCAGAGAGTACCTCTCGTCTGAGGAGATCCAGGCATAGCGGGATCTCCCAGGTCTAGCCTTTCAGTAGCTGGCAGAGGGTTGAAAACCAGGTTCTCCTGGGCCATCGGGGGGCTACCACAACAATGTTGTCCATCCGGAGCACTGGGAGAAAATGCTGGAAAGCAAGGTGAACTGCTTGCAGAACCAGCATATTTATATGCAGGGCTGTCCAGGCCAGGACCTGCGGACTCCTCTGCCAGCCCAGACTGCTCCCCAACCTAAATTGGATGCGTTTGTCATCACCACCTGACGGCTGTGGATCACCGTCAGCCTTGCACCTTTGTGCAGGTGAAAGGCTTGCTTCTACCAGCGCAGTGCTTGCTAGCATGTGCGAGACACGGTCAGCCGGCGCCTGAAGCGGGCGCATATGGAGTAATCCCAGCTGCAGGGCTGATGAAGCTGCAGACATCAGACCCAACAACTTTTGACACAACACCAGAGGTACTATCGACCGTTGTTGAAACCGGGGCAGACAATTCTGTATGGTGGCCACTCAGTCGTCTGACAGATAGGCTCGCATTGCAAGGGAGTCCAGCCATGTCCCAAGTAAACCGTACTTTCCGCTGGTATTAATTGGTTCTTGGCATTGTTGAGCGCGAGGCCCAGCCTCGACAGATGCTCAGTCATGATCGCAGTGTAGGCCACTGCTCCTTCCTGCGACTGAGAACCGATCAACCAGTCATCCAGGTAGTTCAACACCCTGATCCCTTGCAGCCGCAAGGGGGCCAGGATGGCATCCATGCACTTTGAGAACATGCGGGGAGCTAAGGAGAGGCCGAATGGCAGCACTGAAAACACAAAGACACTTCCCTGAAAGGCGAAGTGGAGTGTGGCAAGGCGATTGCCATGCACAATTGGTAATTAGTGTTGGTGTGATTTATGTGTGGGAATGGGTTTATTGTGTGTCTTTTTGGAGTTGATTTATGTAATTGAATTATTGTTTACAGACAGGCACTCGATTGAGACTTGCTGCCTGCTAGGCATGGTTGAGGGGAAGTGATTGGCTGTGCTGGTCCTCAGTTAGCAGGTGGGTGGGTCTTGAACGAGTGTCCGTCAGTTCAAAAACATCCGCGGGAGATAGCTCAGGGCTGCTGCAAGGCCATGAGACTCAGCGCTACGGAGGTCTGGAATCCCACTGGAAAGAACTGGAGACTGCTAACTACTGCATGGGTTAACCAAGGTTAGGGTTCCAGCATTCACGCAAGAAGAAACTGCAGCCATTTGGCGGTCATGTGTATACCTGGGCAGGGTAGGAACGGAGCTTAGTTTCAGGCAACAGCAGCCTACAGTATAGAGAGAATTGGATTGCAGCGGGACCTCCTGTTTAGGGGAGCAGTGCTAGGCATTTCTACGGCATCTTTTAGTTGTAGTTTTTTGTACTGTTTTATTTTGCATTTGTGTGCACATTGCTGTATGAGTCCTCTGTGCGTTACCATCGCTGGTAACATCACATGACCACCTTTACCTTCTTTCTGTTTTGTTGTGAATACATCCTGTGCGCCTTTGCCGGAGTTTCAACTCCACCCCCAGTTGTCTCTGTATGTTTAATCCAGTCACATGGAGATACTTCCTGTGCGCTGGCCGAATAGGAATGTGGAAATACACATCCTTTAAGTCCACTGTAGTAAACCAGTCACCCGGCTGGACAGACTGTAGAATGTGACAGTGTATGACCATCTGGAACGTTCTCTCCCTCAAGAACCCGTTGAGGTGTCTCAGGTCCAGGATGGGGTGAAGGTCACCATCCTTTTTCTGCACCAGAAAATACCTAGAGTAGAACCCCTCCTCCGCTGCCGGGAGCGCTGTTGCGTTTGAGCCTCGCGTACAACGTTCCCCCATCCTTGTGGGTGGGCCCGGCTGTTAGCTGCCGCGGAAGCCTGAAGGCGATGCATCATGTCGCCATGTGGGGCACTGGGGGATCAGGACCGTCTGAGTCACTGTGCGTGTCACAGATGGACGCCAGTGTCTCGCTCTGTCTCGCACCGGAGCCTGGGAGAGGCGCATCAAAGACTACCTGCCGAGATGCCTCACGCTCTCATTGGGAACATTGGAATATCTCCTCCGCGGCTGGCCCGAAGGAGAGATTGGTGCATCTAGCAAGCCCGATTTGTTTGCATCAGGGACCCTCACATGGGACAGTCAAAGCTGGCTGCGAGCCACAACAAGGCTTGCCAGGCTCTAGCCCAGGGCCTGGCCTTGAAAGCTGGAAATCTGGAGCAGCGTGCCTGAAACTAGGCGCAGCTCTAAAGCTACCGGTTCAGGGAGGGGTGTCCACTGCAGTATGCCATCCAGGTAAGCCGTAAGGAGGACTGCCGTGTTAGCCAGGTGTGTGACTTGCGCTACCGCCGCATATGCCTCTTTTAAATGGGCCCCTGTTACCCTGCATTAACCGCTGGAGCAGGCCAGGTCCTTAGGTAAACCCCCTACTGGAGGGGCTCACACCAGGGCCTCTGGTCGAGTACACTGGTGGGAATGCCGCCAATCCCAGCGTCCCTGTGCCTTCTATAGAAGCCAGCGTGGTTGCTCATTTCACCACACTCAGTGCCGAGGTTGTATGGTACCTCTTCCAGGAAATCAGGGAATGCCAGGAAGGGCTGAAGGCGGAGCAATGGAGCGCATGTCCTGAAGGCCAATTGGTGCGATTTCGGGCACTGCTTCCCAAGGTACCTGGAGGAACTTCGAGGCTCACTGCATGAGCACCAGGATCAAGCTTAGAAGAGGGGAAAGCCTAGCATCCAAGGTTGACTCTGAGCTGGGACCCTTCTCGAAGGTTATCTCTTGGATGTCTCCTCCCTCCTCGTCCTGAGGGAAGAAGCTACCGTCCCAGGTGGCCGCGATTGACATCGCATCCTGGTCTTCAGCCACAGCCTTGTTTGGTTCTGAAATGTCCTGGGTGACCACTGGTAAAGGCGAGGTCCGTTCCGGGGCAGGTGCTAGCGGTGGAGCCGGAGCAGAGGGTTGGGCCTGCTGCCTGGCAAATACTCCAGGACTTGACCCATTTAGTCCTTCAAGTCAGAGATGATGCAGGCATGAAACTTTGGCTTGCTTGCCATCAGGGTCACACCGTGGCACGAGTAGCGAAAGTATCGTTTGCCCAAGCACTGAGGGTGTCCAGAGGTCCTGAGGGTGTCGAAGCACCAAGGGCACCTAACCAGAGCAATGAGAGCGTTGAAGCACCAAGGGTACCAAAGGAGTCTGAGGGCTTGAGGCCCGAGGGTGCAAAGCACCGGTGGGCGTTAATCACTGAAGCTGCGAGGGCACCGAGGCACCAAGGGCTTCTAAACACAGGAGCACTCAGGCACAGAGGGCAGCAAGACTCTGAAGCACCAAGGCGCCAAAGCGCTGAAGGGCACGAGGGCACCTAGTGGACCTAGCCTCTGACGCTCTGAAAGGTGCTGAAGCACTAAAGAGTGTCAAAATGCTCGCATGCACAGAGGGTCTGAGTTCCCGAGGGCGCCGAAACACGAGGGGCGATGAGATAAGAGGCGTGAAGCACCAAGCTCACTGTGTGCACTGAGGAGCCTAAGCACCAATGGGACTGAGGCCCCGAGGGCATCTGACTCTGGAGTGCAGAGGTACCAAGGGCATTGTGTGCACCAAGGCTCTGAGGCCCTGAGGACTAGGAAGCACAGAAGGGCGATGAGCTCAAGGGATCAAGGTCCCACGGGCGTCAAAGCAATGGGGGGCACCTAACGCTTTAGTACATGTAATGCCGAAGCACCAAGGACACCAAGCACCAAGGATGGAAGCACCAAGAGCACTGGGGACAGGCGTCTAGCCTTAAACATGTGCAATTAAGCAAAAGAGGAAGTGAGCTCTGTGGAGTGACTATTTGTTCCTACAGAAGGCGGGACCGAGGACATCACTCCCCGGAGGGGGCTATCAGTGATATATTTCTGATAAAAATTGCTCAATGAATACCTGACATGTGGCAGGCATATCCCAAAAATATTCTTGGTGGTCATCTTTGAATTGAAAGGGAACCATGTTTTTGTTATCCTGTAGACCACTGGTTTGTTCAAAAAGAGTTGCTGGGGGAGGGAGGCGGGTGTTAAAGGGAGAGAAAAGTGGTATGGTGTTATTTAAAATCAATAAATGAAATCAGGAAAAAAGCAGCGTGTATGAGCTAGAAGTTTTACTATCCCAGCGTATATGGGATGGTAAATTTAAAGTTTGTTAAATCATGATTTTTAGCCAATAATCTAGAACTGAACATGTATTTTGTCCTCCAACCCTAGTGCTAGTTGGGGTCTTTGAAACTGTAAAATATTAAAAAATAATGTTAATGTGCTTTCTCTGTGCTTCCAACTTCAAGGCATGCTGAAAGATGTTGAAGATGACTTACAAAGAAGAGTAAAGGTATTGTTTTTCACTACCAATATTCACTTAAATATACACAAAAAAAACAGTGGATTGTGATCCAGAACAGCCTACAAGAAAAGCAATATCCTTTATCCCGTGATGTCTATATCGCAGCAATATATTTAAGTAATCATGATTGTTTTGATGCTATGTGTTTTAAAAATATTTAATTGCAATACTGAAGACACGATACAGCAAATGTAAAGTAATGCATTTCTTGTAAATATCGCAGGGTGTTCTGTAACACTTAGTGCTTGTAAATGCCTAGTATGTCAGCTCATAATGTGGATTTCATGTTCAGAAATTAGTATAGAAAATGATATTTTGTGATGTCATATGCAAGTAAAACAATATATCTTCAGCACTTTGACACCTTCCTCTATTCACCAACCTCCAGTTTATAATTTAGAAAATAATTTGTAGATATGCTCTCCAGTATTTTACCATTTATACACCACAGTGCTACGCTGACTGAATCGAGACTTTGATTCTGCATGCACTTACAGTTTCACTGACACATAGATCTGGTAGCTTCAGAATGGAGTGGGTTGACACACCAAGGCTGTACTGTTTATAAAGGGAAAGACAAATCCTGTTTTTTACACCTAAACTTTTTATTAAACATATCATGTTGTTGTTGCTTGTATGTGTTGTGTGTGTGTGTGTGTGTTTGATTTTAAAATAAATGTCATATATTTTTATTATTATTATTATTATTATTATTATATTATTATTATTATTATTATTATTATTATTTGGTTGTTTTCTGGCAGAGCACAAGAAGTCGCCAAGGAGAAGAAAGGAACCCAGATGTTGAACTTGAAGTAAGAGTAGACCCTTTTCACCCGTCTAATGACTATTTCTGTTTAAAAGCTAAGGGAAACTACTAACTTCAGCCTTGAAGATGTTTTGGAATGCGTTGAAATAAAAGGCTTGCTAAATTTGTTCGTAGGCTGTTGCTAAAACTAGGTATCCGCAAGGAACAAGTTACAGAACTCTTGCCAATTGTGCTCTCCAATGGAGCGTGACATCCTACAAGTTACAGTAATACAACAGTGATAGATGTAAAAGCTTCTCTGGATTTTTTAAATGTAAATGTCTATATAACTTTGTATATCGACTGAGAGACTGAGTCAAACTAGCTTTAGAATTCTCATACTGCTGTTTTGGTGTCTCGGTTCTCAGAGGGCTTTGGCCAGAACACAATTCCGTCTTCGTGCTTGAGTCCAGGGGATTTGTGCATCTCTAAATTGCAGAATAAGGGCAGTTTGATCAGTTCCCGTGCAGCAGTGGAACTGGGGTGAAATGCATTTTTCAAACCTGAGGTCTTTAGTTCTGTTGCCTGTTTCCCAACAGTTATTTTTTTTTGGCAGTACAAGTTATGCATTGTATCTAGTTATTGTTTGGAATGTTTATTTCTTATTTCATTTGGAAATCTGGTGAGGGCAGCATGAAACCGATTCATTCAGATTTGAGAGCATTGTAATTTTACAACAGTTTAAGCTAACCAAGAATGTTTTTTTTTTTTTTTTTTTTTTTTTTTTTATGTTTTTATAGCATCAACAGTGCTCTGCGCTTTTTAGCAGAATTAAGTTCACACGCTTACTGCTGACAGCTTTATTAGCATTTACGAAAAAAGAGGTGAGACTCCTTTCTGTACATTAACATAAATATGTAATTTAGCTACATAGCTAAGCTTGTTATAAAAAGGTAGTAGTTCTGTCTGATGATAGTTCAATTGAAAGACTGGGCTCATTCCAGTGCAAGTGGAAACATTGTTTTCCTCCTTTTGTATTTGATGATAAATTAATCAAATGTGAGGGAAAAAAAGGATGTGCCTGCAAAAGAGGAGCTGTTTAACTCATGAAAATGTCTGGTTACTTTTTTTCTTTTATTACTTTTGACCTAATGCAGGGGTGACCTAGACAAATAATATTCAAAAGGGGTCAAACAATCCCCCCCCCCTTGGGCTGGAATGACACCATGGGAAATATTTTAAAAACGTAACCTGCGTTAACCATTTTATTTATTTACTTTTTTTTTTTTTATCCATTTTAGTGTAAAACAAATAACTTCTGCTTAAGAGACCTTGAATTATATTTCTTAGTTTGTTGTGAGGTAAACTATAATTGTGTCTGCTCGTTTCCTTTTCCCAGACTAGCTCAGTTGCTGAAGCTCAAAAGTTGATGATACAAGCAGCAGACATACTTTCAGCTCTCCACACTTCTATCCATCATGGCATCCAGGCACAAAATGATACTACGAAAGGGGGTAAAGAGCAATTTCTAACATTACTTTTAATTACCACTAATGTAGATACATAGCTATGAAATGCTCAGCTATTAGCTGTATGTATATAAAATACAATACATGATGAAAAACAAGGTCTTGTTATATTGTTTTAGTATTCCATCATCAGCCACCTCAAAAACGAAATATTGTATTTCTATACTTTACTGTGCACAGAAATTCTAGCCAATCTGGAATTGAATCTTCAGCTACTGCGATTGTAAATGCTGACACTTCTAAAAGTATTAAGTATGGTGTAATGTCGCAGTTTGCATTATTTTGATATGTGTTTTTATGTTTTAAATGAGTACATCTCATTTATAGTACTGAAAGTTCACATTTTAAAAATACATTAATAATAGCTTAAGTAATCACACAGACAAAATGCACTGAACCGCTGACGCATGTTTTATCTCAAAATAAAACAAAACGGATAGCCAATGGTGCTTAATGCAGCGTGCAAATAGCATATGATATTATCACTAATTCTTCAATTAGATTTTTTCTTTTCTTCAGACCAGATTTTTTCTGGTCAAGGACCCTTTCTCACTTTAGGTTAACCTTTGCAAGGTCACAGGTCGAAAGGGAAATTTTTAAAATGTAATGGTTGTCATTTCTGAACTCAGCATGTCTGAAAACCCCCAGGTGAATTTTTCTAGGAGACGGACTGGCAACGGCACTGGTTATGTTGGGATGAAATGACCCTTGATTATACTGTGTTTGTATTTTTAGTAATAAAATGTATGTTTCTGCAAGCGCACGTGATCACTACCTATTTTCATTATCATTTATGTTTTCATATCCATTTGCCTCTTATTTAGATCATCCAATAATGATGGGATTTGAACCTCTGGTTAATCAGAGGTTGTTACCTCCAACCTTTCCTCGCTATGCCAAAATCATTAAAAGGGAAGAAATGGTCAACTACTTCACCAAACTAATAGAGAGAATAAAAACTGTCTGTGAGGTTGTTAACACTACAAATCTTCACTCCATACTGGTAAGAAGTGTTTACTCGCTGTATGATTATACAATCTGAATAAAGTGTTTGTTACTTTACGTCAGCAGTTTTCAAACTGGGGTACTTGAGCGCTGCTCGGGGTACATGAGGAAAATCTTGTAATGGCGGACAACAGATATATATAGTGCCTTGGAAAAGTATTCAGACCCCTGACCAATTCTCTCATATTACCGAATTACAAATGGTACATTGAAATTTCGTTCTGTTTGATATTTTATTTTTAAACACTGAAACTCAGAATCAATTATTGTAAGGTGATATTGGTTTTATGTTGGGAAATATTTTTAAGAAAAATAAAAAACTGAAATATCTTGCTTGCATAAGTATTCAACCCCTGTGCTTTGGAAGCTCCCAGTTTGCACCGATGAAAGAAATTGCCCTAACGAGGACACAATTACCTTACCATTGGCCTCCACCTGTGAACCATTAAAGTTGCTGTCACATTTTCTGGATAAAAACCCCACTGTTGAAGGATCATTGGTAAGGCTGTGAATCTGAAGGAAAATGAAGACCAAAGAGCATTCTACAGAAGTTAGAGATAAAGTAATACAAATGCATAGATTAGGGAAAGGGTACAAAATAATATCCAAGTGTTTGGATATCCCAGTGAGCACAGTTGGATCAATAATCAGGAAGTGGAAGCTGCATCACACCACCCAGGCACTGCCAAGAAAAGGCCTTCCCTCAAAACTCAGCGCTCAAACAAGAAGGAGACTTGTGAGAGAAGCCACAGAGAGGCCAACAATCACTTTGAAGATGCTACAGAGTCAGTGGCTGGGTTTGGAGTAATGGTGCACCAGTCAACCATATCAAGAGCTCTGCATACAATAAAATAAAATATCGAACAAAACGAAATTTCAATCTACCATTTGTAATTCATTAATATGAGAGAATTGTTCAGGGGTCTGAATACTTTTGCAAGGCACTGTGTATATAATCAAGGCTTGTTTATTTTTTTAATTATCCACTCACATCTTTTTGTAACTTGAAGACCTATTTGTTCATTTTAAAATACTGAATAACATACCTTTGTGTATGGGCTACATCGTTTACGAATCGGTATGGTTTTTCTGAAATCTGTGCTAAAAAGCAGGCACATCCACATTGGTAGGTAAGATTTTTTTTTTTTAATATTCTTAGTTAACATCGATAAGTGTTTAAGCCTGGTAATTAGAAAATACCATTTTTTTCTGTTTTCATCAGTATATTATAACCCAATCTCAGATGGGGGTACGTGGTAGACTGGATTATCTGGAAAGGGGTACGGGGCCTAAAGTTTGAAAACTACTGCATTAGATAGGTTAAGGAGTCCCACAATAACGTTCAGTTTTACACAGACGTATAATTTCTAAGTGTTGGTTTACTGCTGTACATTATTTAGTTATTTGGCCGTCTGTTGACTTAATGCAGTGGTGGCCAAACTGCAGCTTGCTAGCCGCATGCAGCTCATTTTTGCAGTTGAAGCGCGGCTCCTGGTGAAATGCTGGGTGACGCACAGTTTGCGGCTTGAATGAACTGAAGAAAGAATAATGAAACGAGAGAAAGTAAAATAAAAACAATAAGTTTATTATTTGTGCTCTCTGTATTCATTCATGTTAACTATTCTTTCTTCTCTGTCGTTCTCTCTCCTGTTTCTTTGAGCCTGCATGTTCACTGCAAGGATTTGTCACTTGTTGACTTTCGACACCGCTCGCTAGTGCATGCGTATTTCGAAACCGGATGTGCAGCTGAAAGTAAATTTCATAATTTTGAATTAAGTGCTTGTTCGGTTCGTGGTCTATGACATTGAGCAAGCCCTCTACGAGTAATAAACAAAAGTATGAGGGTTTAAACCAGAGTGGGAGGAAGAGTTTGCTTTCACTGAAAACAGTGAAACCTGTGTCTCATCTGTGAAACAAATCACTCACACACTGTAATCTGTACTACAAGGTGAGCAACCTCAAACGTCATTCTGAAACAAATCACATTTTCATCTGAATATCCTCCTGGATCAGACTGGAGGCAGAAGCTGCTTTCGGTATCCAGTAAAGAAGCAGATGTAACGACTCAAGTGCGTTTTCTATTTCAAGCATGGAATATCGCTTGTGGCAAACTGCCTTATTTGGAGGAATGAAACTTGACTAAAAACTGCATGTTTAAATGTTATATTGCAGGTCTAAAATTGTTATGTTTATAACTTGGATCTCATCATGAGCAGGCACTGTAATCCCTTTCAAAATAAATACAGTGCGCTTGTCATCCATAAAGTTCAACAGTTTAATACACGCAGCATTCAGATCTTCAAGGGAAGAGCTTGTCAAAAAGAATCCTTACAAAAATGTGTGTTTTTATGTGGTTTTTGGTGAAATCAGGTCAGTTGTTATATTTTGCTTCATAATAACTAAATATATTTTATTTAAAGTGCGTAATACATACAGTATAAACAGAAATAATGGAAAAACACCATAGTGTTATATTTAAAGTGTAATACACTGTAGATCTACAGTATAATACAAATTACACAGAAACTGTGTAGGTAATGTTCTAACACTTGTTCTTGTGTATTTTGCTGCCATCAAAAGATAGCCTAACTACTGTACTGCACAACAATGCTAGTGTTTAAAATATCTTGCTCTTGCAAACATTTCATGTTTTTTAGTATGTGTCTTGTGGCTCTCGACCATATGGAAATTTTAGTATGCGGCTGGTAGAGTCAGGAAGTTTGGCCACCCCTGACTTAATCTGAAAGCAGACCTTGCTGTTAACTTGTTAGTTGGGTGTTTTGAGTTGTATAGAACCAAAGAACCTTAATCTATTTTAAAATAATTTCCACATTTATTTAGCAATATCTTTAAGATATGCAAAGCCGAATGACTATTTAAATGCTGTAGTGTTCTACAGTATATTCTTTGCCAAGATTCTACAAACCTCCTTCATACTCAGTGTCATTGAGCTCTGCTGTTTCTGTCTATTGGCTTAATTTTGTGGATCTTTGATTTGAAATTCATCT
Source organism: Polyodon spathula (assembly GCF_017654505.1). Taxonomy (NCBI): domain Eukaryota; kingdom Metazoa; phylum Chordata; class Actinopteri; order Acipenseriformes; family Polyodontidae; genus Polyodon; species Polyodon spathula. Next base: position 67,753,315 of record NC_054535.1, read on the forward strand.
TTTCAGGAATTTTTCTGCGAGTTCAGTGAACAGTCCCCTTGTGTGCTCTCTAGGTCTTTGTTACAAGTAAGAGCTTTTATTCTATTTTATTTTTGTACTTATTGCTGGATAATTCTAAAAATGTTGTGCCCATAATAGTTAATAACACAGACTGGTTTTAAGGGATTTTAAAGTACTGTGTGTATTCTTTTTAACTTTTCGTCTGTACTATGAAGCAATACCTCCCACATTTAGTATGTTTTTAGTGGGGTTGGGGGGGGGGGGGTTTGTCATTTATTTTCAAATCCATATACTGTAGGGGACACATTTGTTAGGCACTGTGAGTCACGAGTTAAATCTGCCTCAAGTGATCTTTACTGTGTGTTTGTTTCTGTATTAAAACAAAGCCTTTGACTTACTGTAAGCGCTTTCTTGCAGACAACTTTCTTGATCGATAACAAAAAAGTCTTTGGGACGCATCTAATGCAAGACATGATAAAGGAGGCTTTAAGGTACTTTGTGAGCCCTCCTGTTCTTTCAGCAAAGTAAGTAACAAATATTTGCTATGTAATCTCCATACACTTTCCCTTGGTATAAAATGACCCAAAATTGTTTTGTTTTTTTTAGGTGCTGCTTATATAACAACCATCAGGCCAAGGATTACATTGACTCATTTGTTACACACTGTGCACGGGTAAGCTATGGACAACAGTTAAATGAAAGTGTATTACTTTGACTGGGCATTGTGGCACTATGTAGCAGCAGAGAAACAGCATAGAATCCCTGATTTGACAGCCCCACTCAGTTATTAATTTAGTCCCAGATTTTGCTAATCCAGTAATAGTAATTGGACTCTTCTGCTTTTGAAGCCATTCTGCAGTCTGATCCAGATCCATGGCCACAACAGGGCTCGACAGAGAGACAAGCTGGGGCACATTCTGGAAGAGTTTGCCACCCTACAGGATGAGGTAAGGTTTCTGTGACAAACAGAAAGGGTTTGTATTGCCAATGTCATTTTCTCATGCAATGCAAAGTAAAATTCAGATACAGGATTCTCTCCAAAATAATGTTGTTTTTCATAAGACAAAGAGATCAGTAGTCATAGTAATATGCTGTACCATGCAGGGAGATTCTAAGTATATATCATTTATAACACCAGTATTTCCTGATTAAATCGGAGTTTTTTTTTTTTTTCTGCATAAGTTGACTAAATCTTTTACTTTTATTGAGATGACAAGTGTGACCCCACCTCCCCAATATAAAAGTATTCCTTGTCTACCAATATGAACTGCATACAAAATCTTAAAGCCTAATGGACTTACAGACCTCAAGACAAAATATTTCAAAGGATATAAAAGTATTGTTCACAGCAAGGGTACTTCAGCCTTGTCCAAACAATAATTCCCATATCCATATTTGCTTACTAATTTCAAATCAGATGTTGACCTTCATCACATTGGAGCCTTTCTGTGTTTCTATACAGGCAGAGAAAGTGGATGCAGCTCTCCACAGTATGCTCATGAAACAGGAACCCCAGAGGCAGCATCTGGCATGTTTGGGAACCTGGGTCCTTTACCATAGCCTGAGGGTCATGATCCAGTACCTCCTGAGTGGTTTTGAACTGGAACTCTACAGCATGCATGAATATTACTACATTTACTGGTATGCTCTTACCCTGTTTAAAAATACATAGATTTGTTACATTTGAAATTAAAATGATAGCTTACGTTGCTGTCGACTGTCTACTGTACCTCAAGATGATTATGATGTGCATGTATTAGTCCTGTTTAATGAGACGATGCACGTCACATGGCTGTACTGATTCAGACGTCTCTATAATAAATGATTCATCCGTGGTGCTAAAGCCTTTTTTTAATACAGACTGATTGTTTAATGCACCCTTGTGTTCAGGTACCTATCTGAGTTTCTCTATGCATGGCTGATGTCAACACTGAGTCGAGCTGACAGCTCCCAAATGGCTGAGGAGAGGATTACGGAGGAGCAACAGAAGGGCCGCAGCAACAAGAAGTCGAAGAAAAAGAAAAAGGGTAAAGAGGACCTACCGCAAAGGAAATGTGATAGCTGTTTGAACTGTCTTGCAGCCTAGTTCATTTTTAACATGAGTGCATTTCAGTTGTTTAACTTGTCATGGGGAAAGACTTAATAATGGCAATATCATTTCTCCACAGCCAGGCCCCTGAGCAGAGAAATCACAATGAGTCAGGCCTACCAGAATATGTGTGCTGGAATGTACAAGGTGAAGGTTACAATGCTTTTTTCTAATTGTAACAATACAGTGGTACAATTAGGATAGTGGTGTAATGAAGGTGTTTGAACAGGGCTATACACTATAGACTACTTGTGATTTAGAAACTGAATATGTCTTGCACTATTTACTGGTCTAGTAATGCAGTTCAAAGGCATTTAGGTAAAATCACAGGACAGAACAGCCACGCCTGTGTTTCACTGAGAGAATGATAGATTCTGTACCACCAGCATCGTGCCTGCTAGGTGGCAGCATATACAAGAATTAGACAAAAGTGAATAAGGTTATTTCATGTTTTGTTCTGTTTTCTCAGATACTAGAGAGCACTAAATGTGATTAATGCCTTCACCTCACAGCTGTCTTGTGTATTGTTTGCCTAGTTTTAGGGACACCAATATGGTTCGCAATAAAATGTTTACCAAAAGTAACCAAAGTAAGACAGAGAGACATCCTTCTTTCAAAAGCAGCTTTGGTTAATGCTCCCTTTTATGATATGCATATGTAAATAAATGGTAGTAAACAGGATTGACATTATAAGAAAAGCTTAACTTCCTTTCGGAGATTTATCAGTTGAGAGTTTGAAGAGATTGTCCACTTAGTAATGAGAGCAAATATTTTTCTTTCAGACCATGATTGCTTTTGAAATGGATGGAAAAGTGAGGAAACCAAAATTTGAGCTGGATAGTGAGCAAGTGCGATACGAGCACCGCTTTGCCCCATTTAACAGTGTTGTAACACCCCCACCTGTGCATTACATACAGTTTAAGGTAAGTAGAAAGGAATAGAGAGGATTCACAAAAACTCGGGCGGCTAACCTTTGTCTTTTATCTACTTTAATACACAAAAATGAAGAACGTACCTTTTTTGTTTGTAAGTAGATCAAGTATTCTATAAATTTAATCTTAACATAGATTTGTTATTCTCAATTTTAGCTTTATTTTAAAACTGATGACATCTTCATTAATTAATGCATACTCCACTAATCAGACACAATTTTGTTGTCCAGGAAATGTCTGACCTCAATAAGTACAGCCCTCCTCCTCAATCCTCGGACCTCTACATGGCAGCCAGTAAACACTTCCAGCAGGCCAAGATGATCTTGGAAAACGTCCCCAATCCAGATCCAGAGGTGAGATCTTGATACTAAATGTCAGCAGCCTGGTTTTCAAAGAGTCTCAGTGGACACACAGTTCCACCCTATTTTATTCTGAATGGGGGAGAAAAAACAGTGTGTGATGTGTGGGGATATCCACGATCTCAAGCAGGAGTTAACCAGTAAAGTTTTCTTTTTTTTTTTTTTGCTCATTTACACCGCATGATTTGTTTGTATAGGTGAATCGAATACTGAAAGTGGCAAAACCCAACATTGTGGTGATGAAGTTGCTTGCAGGAGGGCACAAAAAGGAGACAAGGGTGAGTTTAAATCTACATTTAATATGATTACATTGGTATTGATAGTGCTAATCAAAGTATCAGTTCCCTATTAGTTTCATATAAAATTAAAGTATAAGCTGAACTTTCTTTGCTTTTAACTTGCATTCATAAAGCTAGTGCATAAAATTGTCTGTTTTTGATAATATGGCATTTGGTTTGAGTTGTGCTCAGTTTGTGCAATCCATTGTATAAGTATTTCATAAGCTTGATTATTTGTGTGTGGGGTGCATCCAATTGGTTAGGATGGAAATGCTTTAAGTTTCAAGCCTGTTTTATTCGTCTGTGTAAACTGACGTAACCACTTGCATGATTACTTCTTAAGCCTGTGCATAGCCTAGATAAGAGAGGCTTTAGATGCTGTTTTTTAAAAAAATGTTATAATTTAAACACACAATGCCAGAATGAAGCTGCTACAAAGAAACAGCCATTTATTTTGTTACGAGTTTTGTTTTATAAAAAGATTAAATTGAACTAAATATATTGATTCTGTTTATCAACACACATACTACTGCTTAGCAGTGTCATGAAAACGGTAGTGAAATCAACCCCTTGTACTGTAGCTTTAGCTTTGTCTTGCTTTCGTTCTGTAGGGGAAAAAAATAATCTGATTCAGTCATCCTTTGTGTTTCCAGGTTCTGCCAGAATTTGATTTTTCAGCACATAAATACTTTCCAGTGGTCAAAATAATCTAAGAGGATTGATGAAATTTTCCTTTAAGTAACAGCCAACAGAACTGGAATGGAACTTTTGTCAATGTTTATCCTGCTGCAGTGTCTTCACAATACCAAATAAGATAAAAGATGCAGATTTGCAGTTAATGTGATGTTTAGTTTTTTCAAAAGCAGTTAAAATGTTTGATATTTGATTTATTTTACCTCTGTTTGTCACCAATTTTTAATAGCATAATTAAAGTAGACTTTTGGATTATAAAAGGAAATACAGCGTGGTTTTATTAAGATCATTCTTACTGTCACACGTCCAACCAATGGTGGTCTGTAAGCAGCAGTATACAGGATTTGCATTCTCTGGCCTGTTCTCTTTGCTTGTCTAAAGACAGAAATGAATGGAAACAGATGAGTATTGGCATTTGTTGTATTTAACATTGTAATTTAAGCTTGTATTATACAAGGAAATAAACACCCACTATATGTGATTTTTTTAACATGTGAAATTTGTGAAATTTGTGGGTTGATCAGTGTGTAGAAGTATTGTTCTATACATTTTTTACAATAAAATGTAAAAATTCCAAAACAGACTTTTGTGATTTTTTTTAATAAGATTCAATTGAATGCAGTGCTGTCTCCAGCAATTAAAAAATAATAATAATTGACAATAAATACAGGTGCACTGCACTTATAAAGGACTTCAAGGCACAATGGAAATCAGTACTTTATAAATGAAGTAAGTAGTAAACACAATTCAAAATGCTGTATGTAACTGCGAACATTAGTACCTTAAATATTTACTCTCTGTAGACATGTCATAAACTTTAAAAAATGTTCATTGTCCCTGTCAAATAAATACCAGTAGATATCAACAATACAAAAAAGCTTAACTGCCAAAGAACATGTTTATTTATTTATTTTACAAAACATGCCTCTGTGGGCCGTTCAGTGTAATAAGTAGTACCATTTTTACAAATTTATATTTTCGTTAAATGTAATTAAAATTGTATATGTTGTACATTTTAAACTGTACAATGACTGTGCCAACAAAAACATAGAATAAAAGTAAACAACTACTGTTGTCCTGCCGGACGTCATAAATACCACTGTGACTTATTTACTGTCGCTGATGTACATTATTTGCGCAAAATTTCTGCTGTTCTCATGAGTGTGGGAAAAAAAAAAAAAAAAAACCAGCATGTGTAATAAATATTCAAGTAGACTTTTTTTCATATTCTCATCTCACCAAGTTTGTACTGTATCTATATAGAAAAAAAATGTGGCAAACAAACTTACCAGTGCCTCAATATATCATTAGATTCAGATGCATTCAATAATTTGTGCTCAGAAAGAGACTAGGCTTTACTTTCTATTGTAACACACACATATTCCCTCATGTACTCCTTTACCAAACTGTAGCTCAGAATCTCAGACACCATGCAAAGGGGAAAAGATTGATAGCAATACAGCTTTTGAGTATTATTTTGGTGTACATTTAGTTGTCATAGAAGGACTACTGTCTCACACTGTGCCAGCTGGTGTAATGAGAGCTTCACCTCACAGCTCTGAGCACAACCCAGTCCTGGTGTGAACACCCCCTGCTATTCAGTCCTGCAGCACTCAAGCTAAGACTGCAAGTGCCCAATTATATGGTGGCAGGCAAGAGAGGGTAGTGAATTAACCTAGTGAGCCACCTTGCCACAGGCATTTTGTTTGTAACTGTTCAGTACCTTTCTTCTGTTGTAAACACCCACCTAATCTGGAATGTTATTACTTGGAGAGTTTAATTTTATATTTAACCATTTGAATTGGTTGTATATGATATTAAGCCAAATACAACCCACTTATACACAGAATTCCAATTTCGACATCAATGTACACATCATTATATATATATATATATATATATATATATATATATATATATATATATATATATATATATATTTTAAATGGCAGATTTTATTTGTAAGACAAATGAAACAATCAACCTTTTCAACACTGATTTAACTATAGATAGAAAAAAGAAAAAAAAAACCTTCTTACACAGAAGTCACAAGTAGAAGGCTTGATGCATTCACATTAGTGACGCATTCCAAACTAAGTACATAATTTAAAACTTTGTGTACATTCCTAACGTATACAGAACATCTCTTTTAAATGTTTTTTTTTTTTTTTTTTTTAAATAATGTGGACTATACATTCTGTGATATTGAATTAGGCATTTGTAACAAACCAACTGGAAAACGTTACTTGATCCGATTTCACAACTGTATGCCTTCCCTTGGGACAACAGTTCATGGCAATATTACTTTTGCAGCATTGCTTGCATACCAAAATGTATATACATATTGCTGTGTACAAAGTGCAAAACAAATAAACAAAATCTCCAGTTTGCTTCATAACCAATTTACATTGTGTTCCAGAAAATCCACCATGTTTTCCTGATATGTGTTGCATAGTTTAGAAAAGTACTGGGGTTGGCCATTTTTATTATTTAAATATTCCTGCATTTTTTAAATCTATATTTTAAGACATTTGTGATATCACATTCTGGTTGAATAATTCTACAATTCCACTGACAATCTAATTATTAAAGAAGACAAATGCACTGTAGCCAACTCAATTCAACATGTAAGTTTGAGAAGCTCTGCAATTGCAAAGTTATAATCTTTTTTTTTTTTTTTTTTTTTTTTTTTTTTTTTTTTTTTTTTATTGTATTACGTATTTCACTTCAAATACAGAGAAATATTTTAGAAGTGTTGAAATTGATGCTAAAATAAGCTGATCCCTTGTTTTCTATTGTTTAATGCATTCCCCAGTGATGAGGGACAAATACACAGGATCACTGAAAGGATTTAAAAAAAAAAAAACAGGATGTGCACGATTGTGAATAATGGCATGCCTTGGTCGATCTCTTATAATAGCGTCTTGTGCTTAAACAAGTTCCTGAACTAATAAAAATTAATCTAAAAGTTAAACAGGATACATTTATAGTAAATGCATTCTGGGTAAGTGATACAAAAAAGGCATTGTTTAAATTTTTCTTATATACAATTACCTGTGGTCTCTGCAAGTTCCCCCTGTTTGTCTGCCTCAAATTCCCCCACGCTGTCATCATCTCCATGGTAATCGGCTCCTTCACTGTACTTCTCCGGCTCAAGTCTAAGGTTACCTTCATTGTTTTTGTTACCTAGAACAGATTCTGAGGACATTGATAACGATAAATTGGTAAAGTGCTCTAAAGGAGAAAACAAATTAGACAAAAGTGCTTTTGCAATGCTTATTTTGGGAATGTGGAACCACCTGCAAATTGCCCTACAGGTAATGGCTAATGTTTTCTTTTTCCCAGATTTTTACATTGGAAAAGAAACTATGCAGTAATCTAATCCATGCTTCGATAATCTATGTGGTTTAATACAGTACATTATCAAAATCTTAGTGCTGAAATCATCTGATCTAATCAGAAGCAGGTATTCGCACGCTTTAGTAGTGCAGAAGCTGACTGTCATAATTGAACTTAATTCCATTAAATTGAGTACAATACAGTGCAAGCCAACAAACATTACTGTAATATAGTCACTGAAACCAATGATAAGTGAGTAGAAAGCAGATTTATGACTAATTAGCCTGGCAAAGAGCTGTTATGACAATTAAAGACATTGCAAGATCAGTGACTTTTTTAACCAGCTCTCTGCCTCTGAACAATGCTGATTATGTACATTACGTTTTGGCCGATTTTGGGACATTATATTGTATTTCTATTATTGCATTTTCTGAGTTTTTAATTAATAGCGTATGGATTTCCCAAACAGTAAATTCAATTTTGGCTAATCCATGTTTTTTTCCACTAATTTGGGTTCAAATTGGTCCCAGTCTGCACGGGTTAACGGGGAACTACTGTATTGGTCTATGTTACAGAAAGTAAATCACCAAAGAAGGTTTTGTTCTAAAGGTGTTATATTGCAAGACTTCCACCAGACTTCAAGACTTGAAAATTGACAGTCTCCTATTGTCTTTTCACACTAGTGTCACAGATGGGTCCTAAAAGAAAATACATATTGTTTGGTTTTACCAGTTCAGACTCTAGGTAGGAAATACACCCTGCCCCCCACATTTCCTTGCGCCCAAAATTAACATTGCAAATAGGACTTCAACCTAAATTAGCAATTCTCCTTGAAATATACGATTCTGGGCAGAAGCCGAGTCTGTGCCTCTCCTTATTCAATTAATCATGCAGAAGCTCCTTGGCAACCAGCTACTCTAACAAACTCAAATATCCAAACACATTTTTATACATTTTTTACATCTATTTAAAGGCAAATAATTAATGTCCGTGTCCACCAGACATTACACTGCCATATGATACAGATCAGGTATGTACCTCTAACATTGATCTGTAGTGATCAATGTTGTTTTTTTTTTATTTTATGTTGTGTATTTTTTGTTATGTGTAATGTAATAAGAGAAATAATACTGAGTAAATATTGTTGTATTTCTTCGTACAACACCCCATTTTCCACATTTATATTATTTGTAGTTGTTTTTCCAAGTTATAAAGTAACGTTATGAAAATGTATCTGTGGCTACTTTGTTTATTGCAAAGACACGACAATGGCAGGCATTGTATTGTCTACTGTTTTTGCCTGAAGATTTTTTTTTTTTTTTTTTATTTAACTGTAAACTACTGTATGGCATCCTGTTTTTGTAGGATTCAATTTTGCAAAAGAACGATTATTTGAATACTTGCCTGAATTTTGAACTGATATCCGAACATGAGAATTCCATGTTCATTCCAGCACTAATATTTTTGATAACTGAATCGCCTTCTTTCTTAAACGCAATAAAAGAGAAATGGTCTTGTATTCTGTGAGGTCAGAGGTTTCTCACAATCCTGTATGTGTCCTGGTGATCTGACCTCGCGTGCCTTCCAACTATCTGAACAAAAGATGTTACAGAATGGTGTAATAGTGTTGACAGACAATTTTATGGGAATCATTTTGTAACTGGAGTGAATTTTACAAATAAATAAATAAGGTATATATTTATTTTTTAACCCCATATTAACAAATTATGTTTTCAGACAAAATAATACTTTTACATGTAAATATTTTCTTAATGGAACAATCCCCAAACCCTATATATGAGTGTTCCACATCTTCACCTTGCCAGGGGAGCCAGGAAACAACTTCTATAGCCTGTTACAGTAAAGTTACATACAAATAAACACCAAAATAGAATGAAGCTTCAAAGCAACATTTGACAAAAAAATAAAAATTATTATTACCTGTAATACTGTATTCTGAAGAAACTAAAACACACATTTGTACACACTGATGCATGTAAACCAACACACACAAAAGGACAAAAAGACTTTCATTAACTGACCATCGTGGTGGTCTCAGTTCGGTGAGTCATCAAAGATCTCCAATCCATTGTGAATAAGTTCTTCCTCTTCCTCTTCTGTGACATTGACCTCAACTCCCTTCTCTGGGTCTTGGGCCTCATTCTTGATCACGCTGTTTGTCAGCACCTCAAACTCCAGCTCACCTCCATTCTTTTCTTCTTCAGCCTCCCACAGCACCACATCCTTCACTGCTGGAGTCTCAGAGCCTTTCAGCTTTGACTGGTCTTCCTCAAGTTGAGCTTTTTCACACATCACCTTTGGCTGAGCTTCACCTTACACAGTTAAACCAGGAAATGTATTCAGTTAATAGTGTACTCTCTGCAACAGTGGTTTAAGATGAAAGGGAAGGACTTGTTGGGGGTTAAATACTGACAGTACTAAAAATATTAATTACTGGCTGACTGCTTGAGAAGCAGTCCGCTATCTAGCAGTTAATGCCTGCTGTTGGGTATCATTGCTTATTTGTACAAGTACCATCATACTGTTCTATTGTCCGCAATACAATATTAACTAATAATGTTATTCAGGCAACACCTCTAGGGGCAATGATATCTTAGGGTGCCTTCACACTGGGTCCATTTAGAGGGTTTGGTCTGCACTCTGTATGGTTCGGTACCTTTGGTGTGAAGTGTGGACAACAAAGTCTGCTTAGGAAACGAACCATCACACGTCCCCCGAGACATGTTCGCTTGCAAAACATCAATGTGAACAACTTGTGGACTCGGTTCTTTTGTGTATATGAAACAAACTATACAAGGTAACCTGACCCGGAAGTAAACATTTTGCGTGTAGTTTAGCATATTCTGAGGAAACAAGTAGAGCAAAAAAACAAGAATGTCTTTGGGAACTACATTAGAGTTATCAGACATCTTGTGAAAATTGGGATTGTCAGTTTCAGCCTTAATTTGTTATCCCTGTCAGAAACAGTAACATTGTTGATTGTCCCAGTTTTGCTATTGTATTTTTTTTATTTTATTGAAGTGTAAAACTTAATCAGTATGCTTTACAAGTTAATAGCAGAGTAATGCATTAAGTTGTGTTGGCACCATTCAAAAATAAAATAAAACAATTATATGCATTGTTTGTTCAGATCATTCTGATTATGTGTATACCATATATTTAAACGGTAACAGCTGATCTATTTTTTAAATCTGGCTTTTTGTACATTTAACGTGTTGACAATATAAAGAAAACGAGTTATGATCTGCAATAAAATGTTTAATTTTTTTTTTCTTCTGGTAGTACAGAAGCACGCTAAGGATTCAAAGGGTTTCCTTAGCAACACTATTTAATAAAATATAAGTCCAATTATAAATTATACTTAAGAAATTAATTTTACAAGAGAACTTAATTGAGCAATTTTAACTGCAAATAGTTGGCAATTAAATTAAAAGCTGCCTGAAATGAAATCATAGATGACATTAATATGTATACATATTCTGCTGATCTTACTAAAAAGGTTTCAAATAAATTAAACAAGATACAGATTTGCATATATCTGCCTATGTGCAGGCGAGTGTGTGTTGCAGAGATAAAGGTTACATGAACAGCACCACATTATGGGAGAATAAACTCCAATTCAGTCTTTATAAATTGTGAAGGGTAAAATGTAGGGCTTTGAAAAAAACACTGGTAATGAAGGTCACAAAAAAAAAAAAAAGTCATTATTCACTACATGCACCACACTTACGGGAAACGTCTGTACACCACTGATGCTACTGAAACGTCTGCATATTTCCATAGGATATGCATTAGCTGTTATGTCCTTGATAAAGTTTCACTGAAATTGCCCACCATCCTCCCCTGTCTTAATTCACTGGTTTCATTACCATTGTAGTTTTTGTTTTACAGTCTGCAGTATCTGCCTGTTGCTGTATCCCTTCTGAGAGTGCCAAAAGATTTTCTTCATATTGTTCCTTCAGTTATGTAATCTGAGCATTGCACTGGGTCCTAAAAACAAACAGTAAACTATATAGGCAGGTGTGCAAAACCCACTGAATTACAAACTTTATTAACACGTGACGCAGCGACTGGGTCTGAGTCACATGTTAATGTGTCTCCCTAGTGACCAGGAAATCAGAGAAAATCATGGGACAAGCTAAAAAATAAATGCTAAAACATATTATTCTCATAATAAACAATAGTGTGAGAAGAAGTGTAGTGAATACAGCATTCAATGTAAAGTTTACTAAATTACTTTGTGCTAAAAACTAATGCTACTTTGCATGCAGCTTTTTGCATCCCAGCAAGATAACTTTATGGAAGATGGATTTCCAGGCCAAGGAAAGAAAGAATAATTTAATATACATATGTCCAAGACATGCACCTATTAATTGTTACATACACAATGTTACAAAAGTAGGCAATACTGTAGGTCACATCTTTCTCTGTGAACTACAGTGGTGTGTTCATATTGCTGTGCAGTAATCCCAGCTGTGAATGAACCCACAAATTGCAGTTTTACAAGTCCATAGTGCTGCTGGCACATACATGAACGACAGAGGGTTCACAGAAAAAATGTTTTCATCACACACATTAACACAGTGTGCACAAAAAGCAGTGTTAAATAGTTTACTACTAAATAAGTAGACAACTACACACTACTGTGATTCGCCTTAAATGTGGATTATGATCTACTCTGCTTTTGAGCAATACTAACTGCATCAGCTGTAGAAACTTACATATCGTATGTCAACATTTTCTGAAGGCTGCTCTGGTTTCTTTGACATTCCTGAAGCTCCTTCTGTAACTTCCCGTTGTCCTTCAGCATATTACTATGTTCATCTGTTGAGAGCAGAAAATGTTTCTTATACTCTCACAAAGCAGCCTTTCTATAAATACCTGTATTCCTCTTACACCACAGACGTGCCTTAGGTAAGTATACAAAACATTAGGAGATGAGGTTACAGACTTGTATTAAATGCCTTACACTACAGCCAACTGCCCTAAATGTGTGTTCCAGACAGACACACTTTGCCAGGACAGTCATAGCTGACCATACAGTGTACAGACACCAGCTGTCTGTATGTGTCAGTGCTGTCCAGTCCTCTTAACGCTTTGTTTTTATCCAATCAGGTCCTAAATGCTCCTTTAGTGTTTTACAGCAATATTCACAAGCCCAAAGCCTTGAGTGTTTTTAATTTTACCCTGCACATATTAAACTAATAATGATAATAATAATAATAATAATAATAATAATAATAATAATAATAAATCTTAGGTTATGGTTAGTCATTCAGTTTAATTTGTCTGCTTTCCAATATGTAATGTGACACTACTTTTTTCAAATTTACTGTGCACAGTTTCAAAGTTTAATTTCTGATCTTTCATTTTTTGAAGAGAAGCTGTACTTAAAGAGATGTTGAGTTGCAGTAATGCCTAAATTAAAATGATTATACATTACATTAAAAATTAAAAAACACAGGCATACTTTTATTCTTCATTCCAACCATTTTGTAAGCGATTAAAAATCAGTATTATTTAATCTTAAAAGCCAAGGATCCTGGTTTTGTCACCATTTTGGATAGATAACTTCTGTCATTACGATGCAGTACTACAGTAGAACCTCCTTTACAAACACCTTGGAAAAGGTGGTTCTTCATAAGTCTGAAATGTTCGTAACTCTGAAAACTGAGTTCTCAATGGTTTTATTAAATGTGGACACCTGCTACCTACACCCTCAATCTGGCAAATACAAGGATACAGCATAGTAATGCAATACTCATATTGCTATGGTTCTAAAGTCTTTAAAACAGTACTATACAGGGAAAAAAAGGCTACATTTAAATTACCATTGAAATCATAACTGTAGCAAAAACACAGATTTAAACGTTCATGAAAACCTGGGTTACCGTTGTGCTTTTTTTAAACAAAATGCATTCGTGCAGCTTGCCTCCTTTGGCTTGGAAAAAAAATAAAATAAAACTGTGCTTTGTTTAAAACTAAAATGTTCCTCGTAACAGTGGCTGTACAGTACTTGCTTTGAAATCTGCCTCACCTTTCTGGATACATTTGTTGGTTCAGTAATTTTGGCTTCTCTGTGACAAGCATGCCGCTTATAGGAACGCCTATGTGTTTGCATTGCACTCATGGTTGAGTGATTGCATACTTCCGGTTCAAGTATGTGTTCTGTAGACCGGTCAGTTCGTAACTCTGGGGTTCTACTGTGTTAGCTTTTCCTGATTCCAGGAATTGCTGATGGGTAAGCCATATGCCCGCATTTTTACTACCCTTCAGACAATAATAACTATAAAAAGGATTGTTCGGAGAGTCAGGAAATGAAAAAAAAAAGAGCCTCCTTATTACCTTCTAGGGATGCATATCAGCAGAGAAGGGGACATAGTGAAGGTGATTCATACAATAAGTACAAGAAAACTCAAAAATCTGATCTAACAAAACTAGCAAAGGTTCACAGAAACAGAATCTCTTGTGTTAAACCACTATGTAACCCACAATCAAAAAGGGAGTGCAGTTTACCTATCCTAGGTGTTGATCTATCATAAAAGATTCAAGAATTCTACTTTTGCTGAGCTGTTCTGTAATTTACCCACTCAAAATGGTCAGATGTTCCAGCCAGTTTGGCATTGCAACACACACAATTAAAGAGAGCTGGCAATAAACTTAAAGTAGAGGACATCGCTTTGTGTTTATTTCCCACTGCAGCTGCTACTGCAGTTTGAATGATTTCATTTAGGAAAAGATCAAATCAATTAAAGCATATTCTTCACAAACTATGTCTAGCATTTTTACTGCCACCACCACCTTTACAAAAATGAACAGGTGGTCTTGTGCCATACTGGGTATACAATTAGCACCTGCCAACCTACCAAATGTGGGTAAATTTCATCCGTGGCGGGTACACCTCTTAATCTTACCAACCACACTGGCAGGTAGTGGCTAGTGTTGTTTTGGGTTTTTTTTTCACTGTGGAGATTTAGCGTCCCCTGTTGTTAATCGAACGTTCAAAACTAAGCACAAAACGTTTTATCCAACGGTGCTCCTCTGAGCCATTGATGCACCACTGCTGAACGTCAGGGCCAATGTCATTGGCTAGCGGCACACTGGTGTAGCCTCTGAGGAAAATAAACACCTTGCGGCAAAACAGAAGTGCACTACAAAACTTCTACTAGTTTTTGAACGAAACAATAAAAAATGTGGAGACATTTTGCAGGGGTTAGCAAGCCTGCTGAAAAGAGGAAACAGGTAGATGAGGAGCAGCAAACAGGAAAAAAAGAAAATTGCCTGAAAGTTTAATGAGAAGTGGAAAGTGGATGACAGTGGGCAATGTTGGAATTGGCAAGTTTTTGACAGCGCAGATCAAAGCATGTTCTGCTCAGAATGTGATTGTATGCCCTGGAGAAAAAACAAAAACTATTTTGTAATCGGGACGAAAAGACTTAAAATTAGAATCAATCAAAAGACCCTGAAGTGTCAAAGTGCTACCAGCACTGCTTGGGAATCTCTACAGCAAATGCAGCCCCCTCCTCAGAATCTACAGCAGTGAGAGCTCTAACCTCACTGAAAGCCACCAACATTGAAAATTTTAAATAATGTTCAGGAATGTACATGCCATCGGAAAGCAGGGGAGACCTTTCTCAGACTTTGTCTGGATGTACGAGTAAGTAGGCTTTTGAATGTTCTAACATACTGCGTAAAAAAAATAAAAAAATCTTATACCTTTAGCTACTCAGTGACATTTATTTATTTATTACCCAAAGCTGTACGGCAGTCTGTAATGAGACATTTCAGTAGCACCCCTCTACATATGTGCAACAGTATTCTAAAGTAATCAATAACTTTTAGTCAACATTTTTTCCAAACAATAATTTGGATTTTCTAAAGACAAGTTCTTCATGTTTGTATGGTACTTTGTGTTTAATTTGTCTTCGTAACCGTCACATTTTCAAAACATGTTTACTGCAGTTAAACTGGTTATTTGGTAAACTACTGCTCAATTAATGTAGCCCTGTGTCAGTGAAGGCTGAGTGGTGACATCAGACCAGGAAATGAAACAGAAACACAAAATGGTACTGGGCAAAACGTCACAGCTGTGCTCTTATTAATTAAAAATAAAAGATTCAAACAAAACCAAAACACTGACACCAAAGCAAAGGGCACACTGGCCAAAGTAAAACAACACACACAATAATAATAATTATTATCAAATTGAGTACCGTGGTTTGCTTACTTGGTAACATTTGCTCTCGCTCTTACTCTTCTAAAACACTCCTCCACTCTGAGCCCACAGCGGGTCTTTTATACTGTGGCTGGAGCCTTAATTACCTATTAAACAATTACCTTATTAAGGCTACCGCCACATTCCCACAGGCTTTACCGGGATGGGGATTTAACCCCATCGGCTTCTTGCCGGTCTCAAATAATATATAATAATGTCAGACGGCTTTCGTCCGTCCGCACACAAACACATATAAAACAATAATGACAATAATACAGTACAAATGAAATACATACATAAATTAATATGCACAACGAGTGGACACCCCAACCAGGCTACCCCAGGCGACGGCGAGCAATCACCCCCAGGCAATGGCGGTCCCATACCCCCAACCTGTGGCAGCTCCGGATCCTCCAACAGCAATAGCTCCAGTCCCTAGGGCGGTAAACTCAGGAGGGAGCCCCCGGCCACGAAGGCGGCAGAGGGAGCGTCACTTCGGGTGGTGTTATGGAGGCATCCCAGGGCCATGGTGAACTGGGATTCGGCAGCCCTAGGGCTTGCAGGCTCGGCAGCTCTAGGCAGTGCAGACTCGGCAGCCCTAGGTATTGCAGGCTCGGCAGCCCTAGGCATTGCAGGCTTGGCAGCCCTAGGTGGTGCAGGCTCGGCAGCCTTGGTTGTTCAGGCTTGGTAGAGGTGCAGGACAGGCAACCCCCGGCGGTGCAGGACAGGCAACCCCAGGCAGTGTGGGACAGGGCAGGAGCGGTCCCTCCATAGGTAATGGCAGCAGCGGACCCTCGGGAAGCAACGGTGGCAGGGGAACCCCCCCAGCCAAGCAAGCTGCAGCGGGAGCTCCACTTCTCCCCCTGGTGATGGAGACAGGAGCAACAGGCAGTCCTCTCATGGGGGTGAAGACAGGAGCGGCAGGCACTCCTCCTCCAGCCATAGGAAGGTGCAGTTGGTCATAGCTCCTCCCACCCGGAAGTGGTGCTCTTTCTCATCCTCCTTCTTGAGGATGGGGCAGATGGCTGCAAAGTGGCACCATTCCCCGAAGGCAGCTCATAGATTATCCGCCTTGATAGCTTCCCAGCCACCCTCCGGTCATCCTCTTCCCCTCCGGGCCAGGGGCAGTTGAGGATGGAATGGCCCCTCTCCTCACAGACAGGGCACCAACTTACAGCTTCCACCAGGTGGAAGTACACTGCCAGGGCTGGTTGAATCAGGAGGTGGCAGGAGGGGACTGACAGGAGCTGCAGGTTCTTACAGTGCCGGGGGCCGGCCCAGGTAGGGAGCCAGTCAATCCCGGATGCAGCTGCACCCGGTAGGCCACGTCCCTGATCCGTTCTAGGACCTGGCAGGGTCCGAGACAGTGGCTGTCCAGTTTGGGGCAACGGCCCCGCTGTCTCTTGGGGCTGAAGACCCACATGAGCTCGCCATGAGTGAAGTGGCACCCCCGTACTCTGAGGTCATAGTTCCGCTTCTACCATACACCAGCGGCTTGCAGCTGGTCCCTGGTGAAGAGGTGGTTTGATTCCAGTCGGTCATGCAGCCTCCTGGCATACTCAGGGCAACTGAAGACTAACTCTGTGGACATGAGTAGCTCCTGCCCCAGCATGAGCAGAGCAGCGGTGCAGGCGGTGGAGTCCTGTACAGCGGAGCAGCAGCCCAACAGCATGAGGTGCAGGTAGGTGCCCCAGTCCCGCTCGTGTGCGGCAGTGGTGATGGCCAGCTGCATGGCCATTGTGCTGTTGAACCTCTCCACCGGTCCATTGCTCTGTGGGTGCAGAGAGGTGGTCCAAGGCTTGATTCATAGGCACCAGCACATCTCTGCGAAGACCCTAGACTCAAAGTTGCACCACTGGTCTGAATGCAGCTCTTAAGGGATCCCAAACTGGCTGAAGAACCCAGCCAGCAATGCTTCAGAGACAGATGAACTGGTTTCCCATCTCGGAGCTGGGAATGGGCTTAGTATGTCCACAGCAACACTCTCCATGGACTCACCTACCTTGTACTGCTGGAGAGGGGCGTACAACCGGCCCTGGGGTCCCTTTCAGGCAATGCATGTGTTGAAGAGTCGGCATTGATCCTCCATGTCTCCTCATTGACCCCAGTAGAAGGACTGGCGGAGCAACCTCAGGGTCTTCGTCCACCTGCCACCTGCAACCTCACCTCCCCCATTACAGGTTCCTTCCACTGCCACTGGAGGACCCTGTCTTGGTGTCCCCTCCATTCCACCCTCTCAGACGGTACTCCCACCCAGCATTGTTCTTACCCCGGCTGGCCAGCTCTGCTTCCATCTCTTCCTTCCAATTGCAGTGGCTGCACCTCTCCCAAGTACAGGGTTGGCAGGACAGGGCGTCTGCATTGCCATGTTTCTCTCCTGCTCGGTGTTGGATTCGGTACTGGAATGCCTGGAACTGCTCGATCCAGCTGCCAACTGTCCCTTCGGCTCCCAGAACGTCATTAGCCACTGCAGGGTGGCAGGGTCTGTCCGGATGGTCAAAGGGAGTCCACAGAGGTAGTGGCGGAAGTGGCTGACCCCCTCAACCACCGCAAGCAGACCCCATTGGATGCCACAGTACCGGCTCTCTGTCTTGCTGAGCGACTGGCTGAAGTATGTCACCACCTGCTCCCCTTCAGGTCCCGGCTGGGACAAGACCGCCCCGATCCCCTCATTGCTCATGTCCATGTCGTCCATTTTGATTTAGTTGGCTTAGCATGCACACAGGTACACAGCTGCAGACAGAGAGATAAAACTGGCTGTACTGATGGAAAACTTTATACAGAGAGAAACATTTTCTATAGAAAATTTCTATAGATCTATAGAAATCTTCAACAAACTAAGATATGTACCTGGGGATATTCTTTTAAAAATATTTTCGTGAATAGATGTTGTGTTTGTTGTTGTGTGTGAGTTGTATGTTCTTAAGACACGGGTGAATTTAAAAGTCACCTATAAATCACTGTGAAAAAGTGGCTGCTGATTATTAACAGGTGCAGAGGTGATGCAGTGCAAAAATGAAACAGAGATTTGTAATGCGGTATGGAAAAGGGTATTTTATTTTGTAATCCAGGTCTTGTGACCAAATAATAAAACTCCGGTTGTACGCAACGATATGTAAAACACGGAGGACAGGAACAGGGGTTTGCAGCTCTAAACAATAAACATGGGTATCTCTCCCACAATATACAAGCACGGTCATGTTTGTATGTTGAAATAAGTTTTCAACATACTGGAATTCATAAATGTGCTAGGAATTAATCCATGCTAAGCATAGTTTGTGAAGACATATGCTTTAATTGATTTGATCTTTTCCTAAATGAAATCATTCAAACTGCAGAAGCAGCTGGAGTGGGAAATAAACACAAAGCAATGTCCTCTACTTTAAGTTTATTGCCAGCTCTCTTTAATTGTGTGTGTTGCAATGCCAAACTGCCTGGAACATTGACCTTTTTGAGTGGGTAAATTATAGAACAGATCAGCGAAAGTAAAATGCTTGATCTTTTATGATACATCAATGCCTAGAATAGGTAAACTGCACTCCCTTTTTGATTGTGGGTTACATAGTGGTTTAACACAAGGGATTCTGTTTCTGTGAACCTTTACTAGTTTTGTTAGATCAGATTTTTAAGTTTTCTTGTACTTATTGTATGAATTGCCTCCACTATGTCCCCTTCTTTGCTGATATGCATCCGTAGAAGTTAATAAGGAGGCTTTTTTTTTCATTGGCTGACTCTCCGAACAATCCTTTTTATAGTTATTATTGTCTGAAGTGTAGTAACAATGCGGGGCATATGGCTTACCCATCAGCAATTCCTGGAATCAGGAAAAGCTAACACAGTAGAACCCCAGAGTTACGAACCCCAGAGTTACAAACTGACCCATCTACTGAACACCCCACTTTGAACCGGAAGTATGCAATCACTTAACCATGAGTGCAATGCAACCACATAGGAGTTCCTATAAGCGGCATGCCTGTCACAGAAAAGCCAAAATGATTGAACCAACAAATGTACCCGGAAAGGTGAGGCAGATTTCAAAGCAAGTACTGTACAGCCACTGTTACGAGGAACATTTTAGTTTTAAACAAAGCACAGTTTTGTTTTGTTTTTCAAGCCAAAGGAGGCAAGCCGCATGAATGCATTTTGTTTAAAACAAGCACAACGATAACCCAGGTTTTCATGAATGTTTAAATCTGTGTTTTTGCTACGATTTCAATGGTAATTTTAAATGTAGCCTTTTTTCCCTTTATAGAACTTTTTAAAAGACTTTAGAACCATAACAACATGAGTATTGCATTACTGTGCTGTATCCTTGTATTTGCCAGATTGAGGGTGTAGGTAGCAGGTGTCCACATTTAATAAAACCATTGAAAATGTTGTTTTCAGAGTTACAAACATTTCAGATTTATGAACAACCTCCATTTCCAAGAATTCACAGAAGGCAAGGAAGAACCAATGTTCTGAATAATGGCTAAAATCATCTTCTGAGGAAGGGCCCTGCCATCTGTCCTACGAGAGATTGGATCAGTAAATGGAATACTGCATTAATCAGAAAACGGGAAACAAGAATCACTGTCGAGCCCTCTTAAGGTGTCGTGGGCTAGTCGACGAAACACTTAGGATAGAAGGTGCCCACTTGAATACCCCAGAGCTCAGTCCAGATGGTTGTCATGCTGATTCGCTAGGGAGGCCTCACTGTGGTTGATCCCTGGAGCTAGCATTGCAGCTGTTGTGCGTGCTTATGTGCCAGGGAGGCAAAATAGGCTGATCCCTGGAGCAGGCAGAATGATGTCCTCAGCATCAGATATGGTGCTTCTCTTGGCAAGAGCTGATATCAGCATGAACTTATAACACCTGCTCTCATGTAATGGAAATCATGTGCCCAATGTATTACACAGAATATTCTGTAATATGTTGCACTTTCACATTGTTGTTATTTTCAAAGGTTTTGTTGTAGGCAAAATTACCTCAAATACAGAATAAATGTTTTAATAAATATAGCACTTTCCACTTGGGAAATGTAACTCTTTGGTTGTTGAGATGGCAAAACTACCTACAACCATTAATAAATAATTGTTTTAATTCATCTCAATAATATTTTGGATTCCAAAAGGCCCAGCATAGAATCAAATAATCATTGCAGCAGACACAGTCTAAAAAGTCACAAAAGCAAGGAAGCTCTTTAGAGACCTGTAGAGAAAATGGTAACTGCATCCCAATAGTAGTGACATAACTCAGGAAACTACAAATAAATTAAAATAAATTAATAAATTAAAAAAAACATTTTAAAAATGAGATTTTGTCAAGATACTTAACAATGAGGTGGTTTCCACATGTATTCTAATTTTACTTGAGACATTGTGTTCAATCAAATGAAAAATGACCCTATAAATTTCAGGTTTCGATTGTTTTTTACTCGAGAAGACGCTTTTTTTACCTGATATGCAAATGAAGAGGAAAGGAGGAGGTTGCAAATTAGGCATGCATTGAGTTCTCGTGCTGTTTTCGCAGACAGTTCGGGAAAATGTAGTTCTCTTTTATGTACGAAAAGTAACCATTACCTCGTGGGTATTAATCCTTAGATACCAACTAACCTGAATCGATATTCCGATTTGTGTCATGTGTTCACTTGTGTCATATCGCTTATTGCGATTATTTTATGTGTTTTAGTTAAAATTTACTTCACCTACTGTGCACTTAGCCATAGTTGTTTGTTAGTCCCTCAGCGGCCTTGTGCTCCGTGTGAAGCTGGCAGCCCTGCTGCGCCCTCCCCAGGATCAAACGCCTTAATACGGCTACTGGTGCTCTCTCATAAGCTGCTAGCTTCAGTTGAAGTGTAAAATAAAAATTGTGTTTTTTTTATTATAAAATATATTAAAATAACAGTAACTGTTTGTTTATTGCTTTGTGTGAGAACTCTTTTGTATTTTCAACTTTTTTTTCACAGAAATACTAACGTGGAGGTTTGAGTGACTGCAGTCTCTTTTATGCCCTAGGGGGCGGGCACAACTGCATCACGGGCAGTACGTGTAGCTTTGGAATATCAATTCAGGTTAGACGGTATCAGAGGATTAATACTCATGAGGTAATGGTTACATTTCGATTTAAAGGAAACCAGGGTTGTGATAATAACCGTTTCCATGCACAGAGAACAGTTACATGAGAGAATCTCACATGGAAATCCATGGTTGTCAGGTGACATCTTGTTTGAGTGAAACAGTTAAAGCAGTGTTAAGCTCATGTAATAAAGCTGTGATTTGTAAATGCCTCGTGTCTGGTTGTTTAATATTGTGTTTTACTGCTCTTGCCCAAATTGTTTTTCAAATGTCCGTTGGCATATCTTTAGTAGTGAATAATATTTAAACTAATTTAACACACAACTTATTAATTAACGAATAAAATAAAATAAATAACCCTGAGCTATATAATGAAACTGTCCAACCCAGCTATTGCAGATCACCATGACTGAAAACTGGCGGAAATGTAGGATTATAGAGATATGTGCCAGACACCTTCCACATATACTCCCAAGGCTATCTGGAATTAGGGTGACCAAGTGTCCCGATAAAATCAGGATTGTCCCGATATTAGGGGCTTTGTCCCGCGTCCAGATCGAGGTACTGTTGGGATGGTATTTCTCCCGATTTTTAGAGTAAACTAAACCCCAGGCATAAAATATGAAATTTAGATTTTCTCATTAGGAAATTTTGTATACGTGGCTGCTGTACTGTCTCGAGGTGCAACAGCCAACTCTGCTAGTTTAGGGTGTGTTGTTGAGTGACTTGTTTGTATCTATGCAGCTACCCAATCACATTAACCTGCAGTCATATGATGTGGGATGTGTCAGGTGTTTTTGGTCCATGTGTCTGTGTGTCCGGGGCCTGGGCTTGCATGTATGTATGCTCCTGCACGGATTTACTGGCGAAGTCTTATGATGGCTGGTGTTGTTGACGATCCTGTCACTAAAAAGCAGAAAATACCTAACAGAGTGGGACAAAGATTACAGCTGGATTCAATTATATGACTGTGTTACAAAGGCATTTTGTAAATTGTGTAAAAAAGAATGTGGCATCACACAGCGGTGAGTCGGATGGATGTGAAAGAACCACACCGTAGTGGATACAGGGTTATTATTATTATATATATATTTTTTTATTTATCAGTACAGACCCTTAGCCAGGGAAACTTACAATTGTTACAAAATATCACAATACAAAGTATCACATTGCAAAATATCACATTACAAATATCACAGTCAAAATACACATACATATAATAAACATATAACAGATAATAAATAACATCTTATATTTTGAATATAGCGCCTTTCATAGTGGACCACCATCACAAAGCGCTTTACAGAGGTAGGCTGTGAACTGTGCATTATATGCAGAGTCACTTACAATTGGACTTGATTGATCATGTACAACACCAACTTTCTGCGTGAAGACAGCAGTCCATCTGAAATAAATAAAGAAATTAATAAATTAAATAGGTGCACCAGCAAGAGTAAACACATAACAGTAGTTGAGGAACAGCTAAATGAAATAGAAGAAAACAGACTGAAAAAAACATAAAACTACATACATAAATACAGCATGGGCTGCTTGATGTACTTAAAGAAAAAAATATGGATATTCATTTTATGGAAATGTCCAAAAAATCTCAACAACTTTAAGGGAATTTTATGCCAGTGCAAGATGTTCCACTGAGGACCACTATTCAGTCTCCAGTTTTATAACGCTGTGCTGGACTAAATACATACAAGTTTTAACATCTCTGTTGACAGCAAGTTAAAACAAGCAATAATGTATTTCTGTCAGTCAGGAAAACTCTTTGAAAAGCAGGTAAAGTCAAGGCCAGACACCACCCCCCGAATTACAGTCCTGGATTTGAAGTGTCTGTGGGAAACTGAGTCACTGTCTCCTGACACCGTGACCGGATTGGTGCGCAAGTCTGGTTCGATCCAATTTAATCTGGCACTACTTGGACATCAGGGTGTCTGACAACTAACCAAAACATATTTTGAGATCCAAAAGGATGAAAACTTACTAGAATATGTGTGCCTCGCATATAACGAGTTAACAAACTCACTTCAAGATCTGGCTTCAGTCTCCACCGCAGCTGCTCCCCTTACTTCCTTAGTGTCATTTGAAACACCGCCCATCATCACAGCTTGTGCTCAGTTCTCTAGTTTCTAGTGAGATGGCACTTTCAATGCAGAAATTCACAATAAATGTGTCATTAAATTAAATTAAATTTGGGACTATATTACACTGTGGATGCATACACTATACAAGTTTCTGGTTTTGTCTTACTTTAAATGTATTTTAATTATTTTAATTATTTTTCTTCCCACAAATGACAGTTAGCCGTGTTAAGTGATATAAACCACTTCAGGCTGTGCGGTTCCGATGATATATACCATTCCTGCGGTAGTTAAAGAGCAGTTTTGTCATGGTCCGGAAGGATTTTAATATATTTTTAAAAAATATGAAAATTAATATGTACACTATAGTGATGGAGTAATCACATTGTATAGTTTATTTTGTGTGTGTGTGTGATATATATATATATATATATATATATATATTTATATATATATATATCTATATATATATATATATAATATGCATTGTTTAGTGCCAAATCTTATTTTTCTCAACCTTTTGAGCTTTTTGTGATTACCCCCTTCCAAATAATTTGCCTTCATTTTATAAGACACTGTCAGCTATTATTACAATCTCCTTTTTAGCAAAGTTATCTTTTCTGTGCATTCAAGCACTTTGAGCCATTGTCTCGCCTCATACAAAATGCACTATACCAGTTGGTTGCAATCCGAGTTTCCTGTTTAGATTAATTTAAATGTATTAATTTCTGCAGCTTTAGCAAGATATTCACAGTGCAAGCAGAGTTGCATAAAAGTTCTTCAATTCGCAAAATCTTTGAATATCTGGCCCTTCATTTTACTCACTTAGCAATAACATTAGTGAGTTTAAATATTTAAATCAATGGCATCTGCAGTATGTGCATTAGTACAAATATGCCTGTTCATTATGCGCTAGTTTTTTTGTACAAATTATTCTTTTTTAAACATTTCTGGTTAGAGTCGCATTAGTATAATTAGTCTGAACTACACTGTATTCAAAGCGCATTTGCCATCAACATTTAAATGTACACACACTTAATTAAATATTCATAATCCTTAGAGAGACAGAATTGACGTGGCAAAAAAAAAAAAAATAATGTTAGCACAACAGTAAGGTTTTTTTTTTGTATTTAGCTTACTAGAAACCAGTGCCCTTTTTCAAGCTGCCATGATTAAGAGCTGCAACAACCCTACAGAAAAATAATGGTCGAGTGAGGTGTATAGTTCATCGTAATAGTTCATCATGACAAAAAATGATATAATTTGGGGCTTGACATGGGTGAATTTATGAACTAAACTAGATTAAACAAATTGTTGTGGTCATCGTTCAAGTGCCCACAAAGCTTTTAGAAAGGAAAGATAAATGTTGTTGACTTTTATATGGAGCTATCCAGCATTCCCTGCAACATTATTTTGTGTGTAATGTGGGAGCTGAATAGTACAACATGCCAGGTTCCTGGAGTCCAGCAGAAAAGTGTAATTGAATAGCAGCGCCCATGTTGAAATTGCTAAGGGCCAGCACTGTCCTCTCTGTCTCTCTGAGGGTGGTTTTGCTGTGGAGTAGTGGATCCTAATGCTGCCACCAAATGTAAAGGGGTACATCCTCGGATACAATCACAATTCCTAGCACAGTATCTTTTCATTCAATAAAGAATAGCTATTTTCACAAGAAAAAAGAACAAAACAAAATACTGTGAAAAAGCCTTAACTTTCACAGGCATAATATGTGCCATCCACCTACGTGGCTACGCTATACATTGGGTTGCCTTGACAACTCGATAAACTATTTTATTCTTAGCAGTGTAAAAGTGAGAATTCAGAAATAAAAAGAAATGTAGCATCCTAACGCTGATCGTCCATCTCAAATCCGGCAGAGAGTACCTGAAGATTAATCAAACTGGCGCCACTTCTATCTTTCAACAATAAACTTTACGCCTAAAATAAGGGCCACGATGCAGTACCTGTCACAGTTGTACATTTATAATTGTTCTAAAGCAGCCGCAATAAGACCCTTTTAAACAAATAAGTATACCTGACCACAGGAGTCTGCCTATCTCTTCTTGTTTGTCACCACCTTTGTTGATAGGAGACAATTTAATTTGGATTAAGCAATACTGTCTTTATGTAAACTCACTTGTTATACTGCCAATGTTGTATGTGTGTGTATTATTTTGTATTTGTTGTATATTATTTAAAACATATTGTTTTATTTGTATAAAACATGTTTTGTTATTGTTGTTTTTGCAGCATGGATGGGTTTAAACTTCTCCATCCATGCTAAACCCATGCAGAAGTGACCGTCTCCAGATTGATTAATTTATTACTAATTTAGTGACATGTATAGAAACCCGCAGCTTTGGCTGATGGCGGAGTGTGTTCAGAGGCAGAATGAGACGTGAGTGAAAGAGAAACTAAAAGAAATTATTACAATTGCTATTCGTGCTGGGTTTATAGCAGCACGATACTTGTGTGTTCTGTATCTGTTTGTCTGTCTGTTTTGGTCAACGTGCCTTTTTTGTTTTGTATAAGTGTTTTGTATTGTTTTGTTTAAACTTTTTATTTATTAATAAAACATATCCCAGTGCTGTCTGTGTGTGCTACTCCTTCCTGGCTTGACATCACCACACAAGCCAGCCTGTTCACAGGTGGAAATACACCAATGGAAAGACAAGACAGTAATTTTGTGTTCCTGAAGAAATGGATGACACACAAATTCTTATCTCAAATCAGACAATGCCATTGAACACAGTGAACTAAAAAAAAAAAAAGAAATAGGAACATTGATTTGTTTGAGTTCTGAGAAAGCTTTTCTTTGAACACTGCATTGTAAACATTTATTTTTCTGCCTCTAAGGTGAAATCATTTTAATGAACCAGTTGTAATTTGCTGATTTAATTGTACTACAGATTACATTTTATATTTGTTTACTTTTTCCCTGCTTGGGTCAGTTATTGATGGCACAAATTAACAGTTACATCAGCCATTATATGTGTGTACCTTTATCCAACATCACTCTCAGCATTTCAACTTGCAATTTTAGCTGCAGTAGATCTCCAATAAGTACTGTACTCTTAGGCTGGAGTTACTTTATTCATTTGAAACCTGATTATTTTTCATGTAACAGACATAGCAAATTTATCTCCATGATGTTTGGGAGTGTTGTCTCTGTACTGTACTTAATAATGAGGAAATACTTAGCAGTTCACTAAATACACTGCACAGGAAACAAAAACAGCATTATTGTATTTCTTTGAAAGTAAAGCAAAACGAAAAACACACTCAGCCACAAATGTTTTATTAAAATATCTCAGTACCACAAAAGCAATAATCATTATCTTATTAAGTATTATTTTTATAAGGCACACCAAGTCTGTTTTCCACATCTATTCATAGAAATATTAACAAAATATGCAGTTTATATCCTGTAATCAGTAATACAGCAGGGGATTTGTATGAAAACATCACAACATAACTTATTCAGATTATTTAAAACACTTTTACAAAAACTCCATGTATAGTTACTCCTAATATACACATCCAAGCTATAGAAAGAAATTGTGAAAGCAGAAACTATGTATTTCCATAAGGCAGCTTGTGCCTGCCAGTCTTTTATTTGACTACAGAGATGAACAGCTTTGCTAGCACCCTGTCAGTGACTTCATCGATTGTTTCAGGTGGAGGTGTTTTATGCTAGCGACAGAGATGGTTCACTCTGTATACCCTCTAGTTTCCTAGTTTGAGGGATATACCAGAACATTTTAAAAGGTTAGTAACAAGTTGGTTTAAGAAACTTTTAAAATATGTAATTCTCTATTCATTAAAAACCGGTGGCTACAGAGGTCTGTGTCGTTGCATGATAAAACACAATTCCTGGTATTGTTTGCTTAAAACATACATACAGAAAAAAAGCACAAGAAGACACTTTGTTCTTACTAAAGTATAGTCTAAGATGTACCTTAAATTCAAGCCCTCTTAATTTGCAATTAATTGTATTACAGAGATATTTTCACATCTCTTCACTGGGGGTGGACACAGCACCAATTAATTAAGAACAATGTTGTGCTTCTTTTGTTACATATAATTGGAATTGTATCACGGCTATAGATACATAATCATTACCACTATATAACAATCTAAAAACACAAAGAATGATTAATCAACAGCAACTAGCATCTTTTAAAACCTCACATCCTGACTTATTCTACTCCTGAAAAAACTAATACTGTAAATGCACATACATGTACTTTATACTAAAATGAACATTGAGCATATATAAATATACTGTATAAATAGTTATTAACAATCCCAATATATAAGCAGTAGATATCACCAGACCAGTAGACCATTGACTCTGTGTGAAACTACTGTACTGTATAAATAAAGTATGTGCCACATTGGTACAGTACTTCAAAATCATGCAATTCGTTTCATATATCACACAGTTGACCTGCTACAGGTAAGTCATCTTAAACAGCACTTCACTTATGGTATCAACTGGAAACAAATCCATATGCTGTGCTCACAAACAGCTATTTAGATCAATGTGGGCTTGCATTTAAAATCTATGAAGAGAGAACACAGATCCATGGTTTAGGTCTTCTATAGATTTATTCTATTCTCAGTTTTATTGGTTATTAAAGTATCTGATTGTTTTTATATAGCTCATTAACTGACAAGATTGCATTACCCTCATTGCTATAATTGTGTATTGCTGTTTAACAGTAATTAATTTCAAACAGCACTTGTCAAATCCTAATCACATTAATAAAGCAGGATTATGTTATTGTGTAACTGTGTTTGTTATCTTTTCTAATGCTTTAATTTACAATATTCACAAGTCTGTTTATTTTACTATTATAAATACTGGTTCTAGTGTTATTAGCTTCCAGTTACTTGTTTGATCATATTCAGGATTTTGAAATTAAATTTCTGTTTTAACTAACGCAATATTTTAAAACAGTGCTTTAACTTAATTTTCAACAATATTTACAACACAACCCAGTACACAACAAATGTTATCAGTGTTTCCCATCATGTATTCATTTTGGTTCTAAACATTTGGCACATTTGTATTTATCAAACTATACTCAACACAGAGTTGCACCTATGAATAAATACCTTTTCATATTTATCCATCACTGCTTCCTTCAATATGAACAAATATTACCAACCAAGGAGTGATAATACATTACTTAGACTAAGGGTCTAAATCGATCAGAAAAAAAACTAACTTTACGTTAATGTTTAGAATGAGTAACAACATAATGAATCAAATCAATCCTCTACTACTTGAGATTAGCTGTAATGCAGTCTCAATATACATGTGCGGTGAGTGGAGGAGATAATCATTAGATTCAAAGATTTTTTTTTTTTCTTTTTTAATTCTAATTTTATGAAACCTCCATCGGGCCTTGTGTTTATGTTCCAGATGAAACAAAGTGCATTTCAGTGTTGACAACAGCTTCCCCCGTGGTGCCAACTCTCTGTTTGAAGATAAAAGGAAATGCCTTTTTAAAAGACTTTCTGAAGTTGGCCCCCATGAAAGCATACACGATGGGGTTGACAGATGAGTTGGAGTAGGACATGCAGTGGGCCCAAATTTTGATCTTGTACGTCTCATAATTCTTCTGAAAGTTGGAGTCAAAAGCCTGAAAGAGGATGAAGAACTGAATGGGACCCCAGCAGATTGTAAAGAGCAGGACAATCACCACCACCATCTTGGAAATCTTGATGCGTATAGCCTCAGATCTTTCTGCTAAAAGCTGGACCTGCAAGATATTAGACATAGGCAAGCTGTAGATATTGTCATTGGTATCATTTGCATCTCTTGACCAGAATTATGATTTTTTTTTTTTTTAAATAAACTGATATTAATAGATAAATGTACCCTATATAATTATAATATTTGACAATTTTTCATAAAGTTACAGAGGTATTGGGCTTGTTTTATGGTCTGAAGTCCCTTTTGATGTCCCATTTGGTTGGTCTCCCACTTTACTCACTAATTACTTCTCACTGTTGCCCCTTTTCTATGTGTAACATACTCTCTTGGCTAGTGAGCACACAGCAACCCTCTTTGACTGGATGGCACCAAGGTTTAATGAAGGGAAGGTTGTTTTAAATTTTTAAGTTGGATGCCATTTTGTATCAAAGTGTTCTGTAAGTGTGTGAGTAATTTTACATGCTGGCAGTTGATACAAAAGTTATGCCTCATGCTCACATAGCCTCTTTTTTTCTTTACACATTTCACTGCACCCCCCTGATGTTACAGCATTTCATCTGACACAGTTTCACTGTGTGTCACTTCTGTGCTCAGAAATAGAGAAACCCTTATAACAATCTACTAGTTTTCCATTGTGACAGGGTAGAAAATCAGACTAAAATGGCAAACCAATTATAAGCATAGTAAAGACGATAAAAAAAAAACAACATTGTTGGCCCTGATTAAGAACACATGACATTATACAAGACTGTATTGTTCTATTTTTATCATGCACAAATCTTACCTGGTAGTTGTTATCTGATGGTTCAACCACTGGTCTGCTCATTCTTTGCAGCATGAATGCATAGCAAACACAAATTGTAACAAGTGGCAGAAGATACACAACCAAAAAGGTGTAGAGAATGAATGTCTTCTGGTGGTACACTGAAGGGAATGCCTCAATACAGTACGTCTGAGGTCCATACCAGTATCCTGTGTCTAGCGTCTGATACGCAGCAACAGGAACAGACAGAACAAAGGAACCTGAAATACAGACATTAAAACTTGGAAGACTCTCTGTTGTGACTATCTGGAAGGGGAATTAGGTTGTAATAAACAATTAAGTTTACAGTTCATTATTAGTTTTTTTTTATTCAGGCATAAAAGAAACCCTGTGACAGAGAGCAAATGAGTCCTAATCAACAAACTCCCTCCCGACCTGTGAGGGCGCTGTATACCAGGAACACGGTGCCCAGGACTGGATGGTTTGGCAGCTCATTCCAGGGTCAGTCGGAAGCCGGTCATTCAGGAAGGGGGCGGAGTTACAATGCCAGAAGTCATCACCCTAATGCGGTACGCGAAGTCAGTCATGGATTGGAGGAGATGTGATTGAACTAGCTATCGCAGGGGGCGTGACTGAAGGTATAATAGGGGATATGATGATGTAATCTGTTCCTTTAATGTGGTTACTAAAAGGATCCATATAGGAGACGGAAGTAATTTATTATCATGAGTGTTTCATGTTTTGTTGTTCTAACTGTTTTGTCATTTCATTGTTAGTTGGCTAAACACTAACCGGGAGCTGTCACTACAAGCCAGCACCAAACCCGGACAACACTGCACTACTGTTTCGCAAACTGTTGTCTTTCACCACACCTGCAAAAGAGCACTCACTATCTAGAGAAGTGATCGTATCTGTGTTGTGTGTTAGTTATTAGTGTCTTATTGTTTCGGGACTGAAACCCTGGTTTTGCAATGTGTATCGCTCCGTGCAAAACCAGGGTTTCAGTTCCGTGCTTATTATATAAGTGTTGTTAACACACAACCCTGTCACATAAATAAGTGTTTTATTGAACTTTCACTGTCTTGTGTGTATTATTCCAGCACCAACTAAATCTATACACTGCAAGCCACCTGTCACAGACCCCTGTGGCAACAGTTTCACTGTAGTCTCCAGGACAGAGGAGTAGTAACTCTTTAGTTTAAGGATTTGTTTTAAGTGTTTATATACATGAATTATGTTATAATGTTCATATACACCTTGATATTCTTAAATGTGTGTACCTGTGACACAGTACATTACTTTTATATATATATAAGCAGAAAGTAAATTATCCAAACTAATTGGGACCGATACTAGTTTGCATAATCGATTTGTATGGGTAATCAAACAGGTATTAATAACACTTGCTGTACCATATGTCACCTATTTCACATTGCAATCTGATTATATTATAATAAAATACATTATAATCGTGTTATAAAAATATATATGTATCATTTATACTTTTGCGCTGTAACTGTAAGAAATTTACAATCGCAAAGCTTTTTTTGAGTGCTTCCGACAAAAAAAGCCCTGATGTCGAATCTTGACATCAGTGACGTCACTATGGGAAAACACGAACCATAAACCATAATCCATGCATATGTCCATGGCATAAACAAAACGATCATACATACAGGCCTATTTCGAAATGGTTAAACTGTGTCAAAAATACATTTCACCTCAGATAGGTGCATTGAAAAAAAAGTACTGCTTTACCTAAAAGTAAAATCAACGAGTTTGTCAGTACAAAATGTAATGATCACTTCGTACAATACGGAACACAGAGACTAAAGCTTTTGTTTGTTGGTTTCTGGCAGGTACAAATTTTATTTTTTCTCTGTTGTAAGGCACTGGTGCACAAGTTCACAAACACAAGCAGACCTTTACAAAAACAGCTGTTAACGAAGACAATCATAAAGTGACCATTGATTTATTTTCCCCTGACGACAGCAGAACTGTTTAGAAACTGTTATACTTTTCTTTTTTTTTTTTTTACCAGCCTTAGCTAAACAATTTCATACCGTTTACTTTTATATCAAAAATAAATTTTTAAATAGCTGCATTCATACAGATATAAAAATGATTACCATAGATTTTTTTTTTCTTACCCTGTGCACTAGTGCTCAATATTACTAGGCTATCTACTGTGCATAATCAGTTCTCTGCAAGTGTTGCATTTGTTTTTTTAGACTGCAAGTAGGTCCTGAGTCGCTGCTAGATGAGCCAGGAAACAACGCCTCCTCCCCCTGCTGCTCAGAAAACAGCTCCTATTCCCAGTCCTTCTTTCACTGGCAGTGCTGGCAGCCTTCCTCCGCACGGGGCCGTCGTGACAGGGAATCCACATTGGTGTGGTGGATCCCAGCACGGTGCTTGACTGTGAAGTTGAAGGGCTGCAGCTGCTCAATCCATCGAGCAACCTGGCCGTCTGACTCCTTGAATGTTAGTAACCATTGCAGTGCAGCATGGTCTGTGCAGATGGTAACTGGAAGGACACAGAGGTAATGGCTTGCCACCATAGCTAGCAACTCCTGCCGGATGACACAATATCGCCTCTTGGCTTTGGACAAGCCCCGACTATAGTACGCCAAGACCAGCTCTCCATCCGGCCCTTGCTGGGAGAGGACCACCCCAATCGGCAAGTTGCTGGCGTCCGTATCAAGCAGGTATGGCAGCTCTGGTTCAGGGTGTCCTGTAGCCGCCTGATTGCATCCTGACAGTCGGGGCTCCAGCAGAAGGGCTCCCCCTTCTTCAGTAGGGGAGCTGCGATGTCCGCGAAATGCACCACGAACCGGTGGTAGTAGGATGCCAGTCCGAGGAATGCCCGCAGGTGCTGCTGGTCAGTGGGGGTGGGCCAATTCCGGACCGAGCTGACCTTGTCTGCCTCAGGGCTGGTGCCGTTGCCCCCTACCCAGTGTCCCAAGAAGGTAACCTCCTGCTTGAGGAAGCTACACTTGTCCACGTTCAGCTTTAGCCCCACCATTTCCAGGCACTGCAGCACCTGCTGCAGAGAGGCGATGGCTTCTCCGAAGGCAGATCTGCCAGGGAATACCATTCAGGGTTCTTTCCATCAACCGCTCAAGTAGCATTGCAAAGCCCGAATGGTATCACGCGGAACTGCCAAGGACCCTGCCTGGTGGAAAAGGCAGTCTTTGGCCAGGCTTCAGGAGCAAGGGCTACCTGCCAGTAACCAATTTGTAGGTCCAGAGACGTGAACCAGGATGATCCAGCCACCAGGTCCAGGGATTTGTCAATGCAGGGAAAGGGGTAAGAGTCCTTCCTAGTCACCCCGTTCAGCCGCTGGTAGTCAACACAGAACCTCCACTCGCCGTTCTTTTTACGTACCATGACTATCGGAGCCATCCAAGGGCTTTCAGAAGGCTCCACCAAGCCAGCGTCCACCATTCCCCACAGAATCTTTTCTGCCTCCGGCTGCTGAGCCAGCGGGGTCACAGTTTTATCGGCATGGCATCCCACGTGTCGATTTTGTGCTGGACCAGGTGTGTCCGCCCTCCTTGCTCTGCTTTTGTGGTGAAGCTGTGGCGGAAACACATCAATAGCTCCCGCAGCTGGCTTCGTTGCTCCAGGCAAAGCCCCTCACAATTTCGCTGCCATACTGCGGTTGTTGTCTCGTGTGCCACTTTCTCCATATTTCAGAGCCAGAGCTGGACCCAGTGGTGGTGTTGTCTGGTGGCAGGAGTTCGGCAAGAGGCTGCTCCTGGTGAGGTGGGGAAATCGGGGTACCCTTCTCCCAGGATGATCGCCGGGGTGACCGATTTCTCTTACTGCAAGCCACCGGAGCTGGAACGCGGACAGACACAGTTGACGAGTCGGGGAGGGGCTTTGTGGTGGCTGCACTCCGTCAGCCGATGGGCCTGATATTCTGGGTCCAGCCAGGGTAAGGGCTGGCCCTCCAGGAAGACGCAACATCACTGCCTGTAAGTCCACCTGGCCCCCGATGCGATGGAGGAAATCCAGTCCCAGAATGCAGGAGTCCTGGACTGGGGCAAGCCACACAAAGTGCTTTATTAACTGCCCCCCAATGTGGATAGTCATTGTTCCTTTTCCCTCTATCGGCACCAGCTCCCCTGTCACAGTCAATAACTGGGCAGTGGTCCCCTCCATCAGCCATCGTCTCTCTTGATGCCTTTTCAAGATGTCCGACCACACAATGGTGACTGTCGACCCAGTGTCCACCAAGGCGGCGCAGGTCACTCCCTCCAGTGAAACCAGGACATGGCAATGGTCTTCCACGGTGGTCCTCCTGACCACCATCCCTGAGGGACCTTCTTCTGCTGTGACAGGGTTTCTTTGCGGAGTCCGCTGGCCTCCAGTTAAACGGATCCCTGGGCATTTCCCAATGCTGGCCGAAGGTTGCTGGCATTCACAGCACGACCGCTCTCCAGACACTCAGCATACTGATGCACAGGTTGTCCACATCTGCAGCACAGGAGGGGTGGTCGCGGATGGACTCCCAGGATCTCGGCCGCTAGGCCACTACTGCCCTGAGAAGAGTGATGACCTCGGGGAGCCAGTCCGGTGACCCCTCACAGGGAACAGCCTCTTCTGCCTCTACCTTTGTGGTCCGGACTCGTGGTGGCCCAGACCACCTCCCACTTGTACGCCCGTTCCACCACTTCCCGGAGGCTTTGGGTTCAGAGAAGTCTCACTTCCACCCGCAGTTCTCCCATCCCAATTGCCTCCACAAATTGGTCCCTGGCCAGCTTGTCCTGCACCACAGGGGGCATGTCGCAAAGGCGCGGCGCGTAAAGACCTCTATCGCCACGGCTAGCTTACAGAGGGTCTCCCCCTGCTCCCCGAAGCTCATTGCAGTAGCCCTGGCTGTTGGCTGCTGCCAAACCGGTTCCAGAGTGCTTTACTCAGTGCCCCGAAGTCCATCTGTTGCTCCGGGGACAGAGTGAGCAGGCAGGGTAGTGCATCCTCTGCCAAACACCCGGCGAGTTGGAGAGCCTTCTCCTCCTCAGTCCATCTTTCCAGGCGGACCACCAGATTGAACTGGGAATGGAATGCATCCCAGTCCACCTTCCCATTGAACTGGGGGGTGGGTCTTTACACCACTCTGCCCGCCGCAATGCAGTGTTGGGATCACTGGCGCCAGTCCTCCTTTGGATACGCTCCCGGGGTTTGATGGCTCACACCCCTCTGGCCGTTCGGCCAGCAGTCCCCATCTTTCCAGTAGGGGCAGCTCTGACTCCTCCCCAGGTTCCTTCTTGACTGGTCGCCACATCCTGCTCCTGACGCCAAATGTAGCGATGTCAAGAAGGAGACAAAACAGAGCTTCTCAAAGTACAACACCTGGCTTTATTTCACACACAAAGCACTGAACAAAATAACAAGTTTAAACAATTTCCAGGTCTCGGTCCCTTTTCTCTAGTCTAACCCCAATGTTCAGCTCCTAGCCCCTTTTATAGGGGAGCCGGAGGAAGGCAGTGCCCACTTCAGCCAATCCAGAGCGGACGCTTCACCAGCCGGGAAAGTCCCTGCCCGGCAGCTGTGGGGAAACTGCCCAGCCCAGGGATCCTGGAAAGTCCCTTCCCAGCAGCTGTAGGGAAACTCCCCAGCCCAGTGATTTTGGAAAGTCCCTGCCTGGCAGCTGTGGGGGGAATTGCCCCAGCCCAGGGATCCAGGGAAAGTCCCTGCCTGGCAGCCGTGGCACCCGCGGTTACATTATGCACATTACTGGGTAAGGGCGTCTGCCAATAATAATAATAATAATAATAATAATAATAATAATAATAATAATAATAATAATTGCGTGCTGTTCACAAGGAGGTTAGGCCTATTTAATTTCACTAAATCGGGGAAAGCATAGGTGTGTATTTCATGAAGTTGAAGAACTATAACCACGCAATTCATCTCGGCCCTATACTATAAACAGTGCCTTATTATTGAAGTGGATGGGAAACGGTAAACAACATTTGCAAGATATAAATGCTACAACAAACCAAATATAGAAATACGCTTTTTTTGTATTGCCATAAAATAAATGTTAGCCGGGGTTAACTTTATACAAAAACTCTTTGCCGACCTGCAGACAATGGAGCCTGTCGCTTGTATTCTTGATGCCAGCGTGATTATTTTCTCCTGCTGGAGGTTCAAAACAGTTTGGAATCGGGCCTCAAACCACTCATTCTTCCTTCCCACAATTTCTTTCATTACACACCACACTCCCGCTATCCTTATTGTAATATAGACTACTCAAAACATCAGACAGATTCGTAATGATCGCTTTCACAGTCTAAAGCCATGTATATCTCTTATCTGTTCCTGATACTTCGTGCATCATCGGTACATTGTTGGTATTTTCCGGAATTATTGATAGTTTTATTGATCATGGAGATTTAGTTTCTTGCTCACTGTGAAAGAAAACCCAAGTATGATGATTTTCTATGTGAGATATGGACTTTAATAATGTATAGAGTAAAGTTAACATACACAAGTACTTAGTACACACATACCTACTGATGATGTATAGCTAGTAACCTATTCTATCACAT
Organism: Polyodon spathula; assembly: GCF_017654505.1. NCBI lineage: Eukaryota > Metazoa > Chordata > Actinopteri > Acipenseriformes > Polyodontidae > Polyodon > Polyodon spathula. The sequence goes on from NC_054535.1 coordinate 67,790,432, forward strand.
CAAGCATACAAAATTATAAAGCTTTACAAATAATTAAATTAATGCAGTTCAGTAAAACTTTAACACCTACAGTTATGGTAATGAAATATTAAACATACCATATCGCCTACCAAACTTTGAAAACCATCAAAGAATACAATTCAGTACAATTGTGACACATTACAGACCTTTAGGAATCATTCAGTAAAATGTTTCTATACTTTGATACTTGTTGTTAAGGCATTGTAAGTTCTTAGCTGCTCAATGACATAGACAGGATGTCCAGCCCTTACTGACAAATTCGAAGAAAAATCAAGAACAAAATTTTAGTGGTCTGAATAATTCTGTAACTTTCATTTGCCTCAGTCTGCTGGTCCTTTTTTGGCAGCACAATCTTGTGGCCTTGTTAGCAACAGAAGCTGCTAGAGAGTCAATTATCCGATCTTTGATCAACCGTACTGTTTAATCAACCGAACCGTGTGTTGTATTATGCACACAGTTTCAGCAGTAGACTGAAGCAAATGAAAGTTTCAGACCACTAAAACCTTAGATGGAGCATTGTGTGCTATAAATTGTTGGAGATCCTGGAGATCTTGTCTATGTTATTAAAATCTAAGGTTTTATGGATCACTGTGCCATTCACAATCTATATTTATATTGTTTAATGCCTGTCACTGGCTCCTCTGCGTATGCGCTGCGGAAGCAGCTGGAACGTGCAATGGGAGATGGGAGAGGCAACCAATTGAGCAGGGAGGCTTGGGGCTTTGCTGATCAAGAGTCCCTGATTGGCTAGAGGCCATACCATTAGGAGCCTACAGCCAATTCAAAAAGCAGTTGCTCCCCATATCTTGTCTGCCTGCTGCTAGGCCACTGACCCACAGATGTGTACTGCTCTCACGTTTTCGGGTTTCACTGAGGATGAATGTCCGCTCCGGGGAAAAAGACTACTACGGAACCCTTCATCTGCCAGACAAATTCAGTGAAGGCACTGGCCAGCCGGGATCATTGGAAGGAGCCAAAGTCGCAGGGCAGATGCTGAGACTCCGGGAGCAGTCGAGATAGTTTAGTTTAGGGATGTTTCTCCCATACCAGTATAGTGAAGATTTCATAATGTACAATTAGCACTCACATATCTGACCCTATAAAATTGTGACTTCAGTTTCGGTTAAATGAATGTGACGCTGTGGAAGGGGTGTGGGTAATTCACTGACCAGGAGACAGACAGGTGTATTTGGAAACACCACACAGGTGCCCAGTTTTATTTTAGACCGGTTCTTATTTCTCTCCGGCAGAGGGCACTGTTGACCGTGGGCTGCCTATGAACGATGATAGACAGCACCACGGAAATACCACAGTCGGTACGTGAACAGCAAGAGCACTCGCAGGTGCTCAAAGAAATAATAATGAAAACAGAAGGCGAAAAGAACAAGGGAAAATAAAACAGTAATAAAACTACAAATAAAAGGTGCTGCACTCGGCAGCATTACCCCGGTCACCGCTACCCGCACGACCCGGATCACCGTCCTATTCTATCGGCTATCTAGCCTGCTCTTTTACAATACGCCAGGGTCTGCCCAAGGATTCCCCGCTCTCTCTCTCTGTCTCGCTGTGAATCTTTATTTTTCTCCCGGCTGATTCCCGGTCCTGAATCAAAGCTTTCGCACTCTTGGCGCGTCTAAGTGGGCAGACCTGAGGAAACAACAGAGCGTTATTTTATAGGACCAACAATCACCCAAGACCCGCCTCTCAGCCATTCAGAGAGGTGGAAAGTCCACACACCCACTTTCCCACCTCCCCGTGTCACTGCCATGACTCACAGGCGGCTGTTGGGCGACTGCCGCCCTCTTCCTGCAGCCCGTGAACAGACCTGCAGAGTCAGCACAGATCTCTCCCTGTTATATATCCTTCCCCTCAGAATGACACCACCGGTTCATTTGAAATTCTTACACCCCCATGCCTTCCCGAGAGAAAAAGTCTGTGTTTTGATGCAGCTTTCCTGCTCGGTGGACTACCCTGAAGGCATAGGGCTGCAAGGCCAAGTACCACCGTGTGATTCTGGCGTTGCTGTCTTTCATCCGGTGAAGCCATGCTAAGGGGGCATGATCTGTAACCAGGGTGAAGTGTCGCCCCAGGAGGCAGAACCTTGAACTTTCTATAATAGCCCGCTAGTCCCAAGAAAGAGCACACCTGGGTTTTGGTTGTAGGAACCGACCAGTCAGCCAAGGTTTTCACCTTAGCAACTAGTGGTCTGATCTGGCCGCCCCCTACTCAATACCCCAAATACTCCGACTCACTCTTCCCTATGGCACACTTCTTTAGGTTAGTAGTAAGCCCCGCCTCCCGCAAGGATTGCAGCACCGCCGCTACTTTACACAGATGACTCGGCCAATCCTCACTGTGGATAACCACGTCATCTATGTAAGCAGCGGCGTACTGCTGATGGGGCCACAAGATGCGATCCTTCATCCGCTGGAAAGTGGCAACCCAAAGGGCATGGTCCTGAATTGGTACAACCCGAAGGGAGTTGAAAACGCTGTCCTCTCTCTAGATTCCGGAGTCAGGGGTATCTGCCAGTACCCCTTCTTTAAATCCAGTGTCGTCATAAAATGAGCCATGCCTAGACGCTCCAGCAACTCATCTACTCGGGGCATTGGATAAGCATCAAATTTCGATTTCTCATTGATCCGTCTGAAATCAATGCAAAATCGAGTTGACCTGTCTGGCTTATCGACTAAAATGATTGGACTGTCCCAGTTTTAGTCGATAAGCCAGACAGGTCAACTCGATTTTGCATTGATTTCAGACGGATCAATGAGAAATCGAAATTTGACGCTTATTACCCCCAGTCTCAGCATTTCGTTACGCTCAGGTATACGATACGGCCTCTGGCGAACTAGCGCCCCCGGCTCAATATCAATGTGATGATGGGCTACTCGAGTCTGCCCCGGGATGGAAGAGAACACGTCAGGAAACTCCGCCACCAGACCGCGAGCCTGACATTTCTGCGTTGGTGTCAGATTCTCAGCAATCTGTACCGATCCTTTTCTTGCCAACACAGAAAGATCAGGTCCCACGTCCGTGACGTCATCTGCATGCGCCACTAACAACGCCTCTGGTTGTAACCAAGGCTTTAAGAGATTGATATGGTAAATGTGTTTCTCTGTCCATCGCTCCGGCTGGCAGATCTCATAGTCCACCTTCCCAACCTGGCGTGTAACCTCAAAGGGTCCTTGCCACTTAGCCAAGAGTTTTGACTCGGAACTGGGTAATAACAGAAGTACCTTATCCCCCGGCTGAAATGTGCGCAACCCGGCTCCTCGGTTATATTGTGTCTCCTGTCTGTGCTGCGCCTGCTGCAAATTGTCATGCGCCCATTTTCCAACAGACTCAAGACGTTTGCGCAGGTCCAACACATACCGGACGGTATTGGTCGAATTGTCCTGCTGCTCCTCCCACATCTCTCTGACCAGGTCGAGCACGCCCCGGGGTCTCCGCCCATACAGCAGCTCGAATGGTGAAAACCCCGTAGAAGCCTGGGGAACCTCTCTGATCGCAAAGAGAAGAGGAGGAATCAGCTGGTCCCAGTAACGCACATCACTACGAATAAATCTGCGCAACATGTTCTTAAGGGTCTTATTAAAGCGTTCCACCAAACCGTCGGTCTGAGGATGAAACACCGAGGTCCTAATGGTCTTAATTCCCAAAAGCTTACATGTTCCGCGGATTAGCCGGGACATAAAATTGGTGCCTTGATCGGTTAGTATCTCTTTGGGAATCCCCACCCGGGAGAAAACCTTCACAAGCTCGTTGGCAACAGACTTAGCGGACATAGATCGGAGGGGAATTGCCTCTGGATAACGCGTAGCGTAATCCAGAATGACAAGTAGGTGGGTGTATCCTGCCGCACTCCTTTCTAGTGGCCCAACTATGTCCATCCCAATACGCTCAAACGGAGCTTCCACTAGGGGCAAAGGCACCAGAGGGGCTCGTGGAACGGCTCTAGGGCTGGCCTTCTGACATTCCCCACAACGCTCACAAAACCGCTTAACATCGCCATCCAGCCCCAGCCAGAAGAACCGTGACACAAGCCTTGCTTTAGTTTTATCCCTTCCCAAATGACCAGACAGGGGAATAGCGTGAGCCAGCTGCAACAAATCCTCCTTAAAGGGCTGAGGAATGAGCAACTGATGACGCACTTCACCGGTCTGGGGTAATTTATCAACACGGTACAGTAGGTCTCGATCAATTTCAAAGTGGGGGTACGTGGCGGCGCGTCTGGGCTCGACCACCCGACCATTAACCACTGCTGCTTGGTCAAAGAGCCTGCCCAGCACGTCGTCACGCCATTGCTTGAGTCGGAAGTCACGGGAGCGAGCTAAGAAATCAGCTCCCATGGCTTCCAACTCGGGGTCAGGTCGGTCCCGAGCAGAGGCAGCCGAGCCAGACCCCTGCGCTGGCTCCCCGACCTCCCCCCCGGACTCTTCACCAACCGCCCCCACCTGAAACTTCTCCGACTCCCTCCATTGCCAGCCCTCATTCTTAGCGATCCGGCGCTCCCGTTTAGTTTTACGGGGTTTAAATCTATGGCAAAACCATTCTGGATCGCGAAAGGGAAAAATCTCTCCAATTACTTCCTCTTTCTTAGCCAATAAAGAAGACGGGGCTGTCAGAGCAGCCAACCAATCTTTAAACTGCTCACAGTCCCGTCCCAGAACTACTGGTACCGGCAATCGAGGACATAATCCTACCTGCACCTGCGTCACCTGCTGGCCAATAGTCATACACACATTTATCTTGGGATAGGAGCGGACATCCCCATGAATACATTTAATATGCACCCGTCCCAATATACGTTTATGCCCCGGTGAGATTAGGGTCTCCTGTACTAGAGACTGACCACACCCTGAGTCCAGGAGAGCCTGGGTTTTTGTACCATCCACTGTCACAGGAATAACAAAACCTGTGTGCTGAAGTGACTGAGGTAATTGAACGTGCCTACCTGGTCGGCTGAGGTCACACTCCATCACGGGGTAGTCCCGGGAGAGGTGGCCCACCTCCCTGCACGTCCAACACCTCGGTGGGCTGGTTTCTCTCCCCGAAGTTTTGGAAAGAGGGGAAAACACTGGAGCCATAAAAGGGGCCCGCCGATAAGGCGTCCGCGCGAGACCCCGGTCCGACACTGCAGCAGCCCGTGGATATCCCCACCCTGCCCCAGTACCCGGGCCGGGAGCTCCTGCCGACACCCCCCGACCAAATCCTGGACTACCCCTTCCCCCCAGTCCCTTCGCCCTTTCCGGGGCCAGTTGAGGGGATGATCCAGTAGCCACACTCCTCCCGGGCAGTTTCGCAGGCGTTGGCTCCGCTGCCTGGTACTGCTTGGCAAGTTCAACCACCCGGTCCAGCGTGTCCGGCGCCTGCCGCTGGACCCACAGCCAAGGTCCCAAGGCTAGACACTCCAGGAAGCACTCCACCACGATCATCTCCACCACCCTGGCTTTGGTGTTTAGATCGGGATTCAACCAACCCAGGGCGTAATCCTTCAGACGGTGGGCGATGGCTCGTGGGTGCTCCCCTGCCGCAAACTGCTCCTCCCGGAATTTCTTCCGGTAGCCCTCCGGTGTGGCCCCCACACGATATAGGATGGCTGCCTTCAGCTGGGGGTAATCCAACATGTGCTCCGGGGACAGCGTCCTCGCAGCTGCTTCAGCCTCCCCGGTGAGTTGGGGCAACACATAACTAGCCCACTGGGCTTGGGGCCATCCGGCCGAGATCACCATAGCCTCGAACACCTCCAAGTAGGTGTCCGGTCGATCCTCGGCCGTCATTTTGGTGGGTCTCTGGATGGAGTGGTCTGGAGCTGCGGGTCTAGCCGCCCCCTGTACTGCCGCGGTGAGCGTCTGGTGCAGGAGGTCCATCATTGCGGCAAACTGAGTCGCATCCATCGCTAGTCTGCTCCTTCTATAGCTGCACTGCTTGGGGCAGTGCCAGTGAATCCCACTGCTGACACCACGTGTGGAAGGGGTGTGGGTAATTCACTGACCAGGAGACAGACAAGTGTACTTGGAAACACCACACAGGTGCCCAGTTTTATTTTGGACTGGTTCTTATTTTTCTCCGGCAGAGGGCACTGTTGACCGTGGGCTGCCTATCAACGATGTTAGACAGCACCACGGAAATACCACAGCTGGTACACGAACAGCAAATGCACTCGCAGGTGCTCAAAGAAATAATAATGAAAACAGAAGGCGAAAAGAACAAGGGAAAATAAAACAGTAATAAAACTACAAATAAAAGGTGCTGCACTCGGCAGCGTTATCCCGGTCACCGCTACCCGCACGACCCGGATCACCTTCCTATTCTATTGGCTATCTAGCCTGCTCTTTTACAATATGCCAGGGTCTGCCCAAGGATTCCCCGCTCTCTCTCTGTCTCGCTGTGAATCTTTATTTTTCTCCCGGCTGATTCCCGGTCCTGAATCAAAGCTTTCGCACTCTTGGCGCGTCTAAGTGGGCAGACCTGAGGAAACAACAGAGCGTTATTTTATAGGACCAACAATCACCCAAGACCCGACTCTCAGCCATTCAGAGAGGGGGAAAGTCCACACACCCACTTTCCCACCTCCCTGTGTCACTGCCATGACTCACAGGCGGTTGTTGGGCGACTGGCGCCCTCTTCGTGCAGCCCGTGAACATGCCAGCAAAGTCAGCACAGATCTCTCCCTGTTACAGACGCATATCTGATTATTTCATTTTGGCCCTTTCCACCCTTATCTGTTTTTTCAGGGCATGCAAAAAAGGTACAATGTCAAAAATACATAGCTGAAAGGACTGTGTTATAAAAAAAGTAGGCTTCTAGCTAGATGTACCGTATTGGTTTTGATGGTACAGTACTATCTTTTCAACAGAAGTATTTTAATTCAGAACCATATGGTTCTGAAAATATCACTTGCCAAAAGAGACGGCAGGCAGACTGTAATAATTACATACTTTTAAATCCAGTATGTATTCTAACAGTATGTAAATTTCCCCGTTAACGTTCCAACAGCAAAATTAAATAAAAAACCAAGCACAGAACTGCATAAAACCTAAAAGGCAATGCAATTTAGCAAAAGATAAAAAAAACACACTTTTCAGAATTAAAACAATATCATATGTTAGTATTAAAAATTGCACAATATAGTGCTCGATATGGCCCTAATGTTACAGTTCACTTGCAAATGAAAATGCACAAAAGCAACTAAAGATCACTTTTTTTTTTAAATGCATCACAGTATCTAAAACTGTTTAACTGTTTTACATTACTGTAGCTTGTCTCTTTTCATTTGTTTTGTTTTTTTTTTTGCTGCATTTTCGTCATGTGAAACTGGAGGAAGAGCTATGTAAATGCACAATAAAGATAAACATTTTGGCATACGAGAAAAAAATGTGGGCTGTGATGGATAAACCACTAAATTGTAACATTGAAGACATGGGCTTTGTATCAGAAAACTCGTGATGGAGTCAGAAATCGCATGTGACAGGTAAGTTCATGAATTTGTTACATATATATGGGAATTAATTTGTTTTTTAATACAAGAACGTTATCTGAGTACTGAATGTAGTAGGTTCTGACATGTATCTGAGTGTCGTATATCCGAGTCTTGACTGTAGTAGGTTCCTGGCCGTCAGTGGACAAACTTTTATTTGATAGCTGTGTTTTTTTTTAAATTAAATCTGGTACTAGGGCTACCATTGTTGGTATGCTAGTGCCGGCACTTGTATGTTTATTAAATATGCACTCCTGTGTGGTGTGTCGAACACCAGTACTCTGTGTCTTGGCTCTTATTATCAGTGACGAGCCACAAAGATAACATCTCCCCCTGTTACACCTACATCAATAAATAGCTTTGGTATCTGCTCTATATTTGATGTGTTCAAAACATAATTCTGCCTTTCGTTGAATACAGGTTATATATAAACGATTGTTTATGCTTCCAAATACATATAAGTATTGCTTTGACCTGTTTTGCTCTATCAAAGATTAGTTTTACTTTTGTTCTATTTAAAAGAACTACAGTGACCTCTAGTGTATTAAACAAATACTGTATGTGTTTGGGGCAGTGGTGCAGGAGGACATGTTAATTGTTATACTTGGATGTACCAGCTGTAATAAGAGAGAAGACATGTTGAGTGGTATTGAGGCGTGCTTTAAACTGTTGAGTTTTATAAAGTCACCAAGGTGTGATGGCTGAAACAGAAAATGACATACTTCAGAATACTTCAGTTGAGGTAACTGTGATATTTCATACCAAGTTTCTCTTTAAGCAATGAAAAGCTAGTATCATATTATGACAACAGCTACAGCACAAACCTTAAGGGCAGGAAAATGATAAGCATAAAAGCAAACAGACTTTGGGATATATTTTTTTTTAAAGCTGTAAAGGAGGCCCAACAATTAAATCAATTATGCACACAAATTATAAAAAATAATATATGTATTTTTGTTTCATTTTATATAATATTCTGCTCCTCGTGGTACTTGAAGACAAAAATACTTTTGATCTAAGATATAGCAATAGACAGATACCTATCCAGATGCCAACACTGACTGCCATCGCCACTCTGGGAGTACGATGCCGCAATGATTGTAGTGGGTAGACAGTGGCGTAGCAGCGGTCCACACTCATGGCTGTAAGGGTGATGCAGGTTGCTTGTGCCGTCACCTGCAGAGGTAGAAGAGGATATGTAGTACAAAATGATTACTGTTCTTACATATGATTACCAAGTTAAATAACCTGTATAAAAAAGAATATCTGTCTATAATGATCAATTTAAAATTATAAGGGTATTTACAAAGTGTTTTTTTTTTTTTTTTTTAAAGGAAAAATAAACTGCAAATATTCTAGAATTAGCAAGACACATCTAGGGTACCTGTAGGAGAGCTTAAATTAACCTGTGGGGATATTTATTGGAAGCTTTGGAATCAGTACTTCCTTGAAATGTAAAATACCACAGCAATACATAAAAGCTAAAAAAATACATGTACTGTAATCCTAATTTCACACTTCCTAATAAAAAAAAAAAAATAAAAATATGTTACCTGTATTATAATATGAAACAATAACATAAAGCAATTATTAGTAATAATAAATAGCAAGGGTAAAGGTCAGCGTAAACCATTTGTAATTGTAAATGCTGTCTCATAAGCAATATCTGGGGTTGTTTATTAGAAGCTTCAGGACATCAGTGCTCCGTTTTATATTTTAAAAATAAATACAAAATCTAGATCTTAAATGTAAAAAAGAGTACGTAACTGCCTCTAAAGTCTACAGTACAGTATCACAAAGTTAAGTTATTGGTGCCTGCTCCACGGTCAGCATATTCTACCTTGATTTTCCAGTGTTGGGCCATATTAACAAATCAGGCTTTCAATGTGAATATGCGTGAATAAATTGCTTTATACTGTGTGTAATTGCATTTTCTCCACCTCATATTGCTTACATCAATAATATTATATTAATTGGTTGCTTAGTTATTTATAAGTGTTAACCCAATGCCAGCATGAGTTACATAAGTCACAAACCTGTTGCAGGTAGTTGACGATTCTGCACATGAAGTCTCCAAAGACCCAGCTAGGCAGAGGGTACAGCGTGGCAGTAAAAGGCACACAGCAGACAAGGAAGAGTATGTCCGTGGTAGCTAAGTTTGCTGTTGAAATAATACAATCATATATAAATTAAATTACAAATTAAAAAATTATTTTGCATTAACTTGTGATGTACTTCACATAATTTGAAATGTGTGGGTAAGACTGGTGGAAATCACTGGGTTGTTTTTAGTCCCTTGTAAAAGTTTATCATGGTAAATCTGTTTAGATCAATTATGTTTGATATAAACTAACTGTTCTTGCAGAAACCAGAGACAATCTAGAACAGCTTCATATGTTAGTAATGAAAACTGCACTGTGAGTTTTTAACCTCAAATCAATTATTAAATTATGTGTTGTTGTTTTTTTTTTGTGGTATTTGTTTCTTTTTTGCTGTAGTTTAGACATTGTTATCCATTAGACCAAGTGGAAATATAATAAATGCTACTTGAACAAAGCAATCAAGATATCTGGATCTGTACCAGTTTTGGAATTAAATCTTGTTAGATCTTACCTATGTAAAAGTTAGTGACGGTCCTCATCTGTCTGTGTTTGGTAATCACATAAATAACCAAAGAGTTCCCCACCAGCCCCACCAACATGATGAGGGCAAAAAAGAGAGGAACCAGCCATGCATCTACCAGAAAAGGTGGGCTTTGGTCCAGTTCGACAGCAGACCCATTAAAACCTGAACTCTGATAGGGTTGAGCTCCTGGTCCCTCCAAAGGAAGGCTTGAATCAGTTCCACAAACAGGCAACCCAGTGTCATTTATTAATTTCATTTCAGCTTGATCTGTACCCATCAGAGGATCCATGATAAGTCACTGCTGGTAACTCTGACTTGCAGCTAATATGTTTCAGTACAGCCAATCAGCACCAGCCAGGTTTTACGTAGCACAAGCAGCTATTAAAACATGATGCTCACAATTGTTTATTCCAGTAGTATCAAGGATACTCCTTTAAAAAGACAGATCTCAAGTATAATTAACACTGCGACACATGTAAGTGCTTCATTTAATAGCCTTGTCTTTTAGTTATCAAACAATACCACGAGGAACAAACACAGATTACCTTTTTTTAATTCCATTCAAATAACAAACCTGTCATTTCTGATACCAGCCTCAGTTAATCTAAAATCTTCAAAGGGGAGCTTTCCCCTATTCATCAGTGGAATCCCTATCCCTCTGCAATCTCAGAAAGATCAGTGAATTACTTTTATATAGTGACACTCCATCTAACACTTTTTAGCAATCAAAGGTCAACAACAAACTGTTATTGTAATGCATCTCATTGGTTTAATTTCATTGCTTTCCTTGTCTCTTTTAAATAAAATAGGTCTATATATCAATGTTATTATATACTAGGTAATTACTTTTGTGTAAGTTTGATGCATTTATCGGGGGTGGCATATTTATTGCTTCAGTTTTTCACAAAGGGGCTGTGGTACACCAAATATTGTCAATTTGTTACTGTGTAAATGAATTTTTAATAAAAAAAAAAAATGTTTGCATGTATTTAAAGAGATGACAAGTATATTTTCAGTGTAGCATCCAGTCACTACTCGCACTGAGCCCCCTTCAATTTAATTAAAATGACCAAAAATGTGGTTCAAGCACCTTTCAAGCAGATAGCAGCTAGGTTTACAGAAGGCTAAAAATAGTTGTTATTAAGGTTATGTGCAATAGCAAGAAGTTGGAGTTGCCACCTGCCTTGGCTGGAGTGACCCGTCTTGCAACCTGTGCTGCCTTAGTTGGAGTGCCCCGTCTTGCAACCTGTGCTGTTGCTGCCGGAGAGCACCGAACCATGGCCTGGGCTGTGGAGGAGAGGGCTTGGTCTTGAAGGCTGAGGCCCCAAGGATCTGAAAAACATAAGAAAGCTCTGACGCGGCAGCGTCACCTCACGGGGTGAGATAATAGGTCTTGGCACTACTGAAAACTGAAAGGAAGTGATAGTATATGGTTCCCTGACCAATATGGTGCTGCCTTGAATGAAGGGGAGGCGTGGCCTCCGAAGCTGGGAGCAGAGGGGTATCTCGCGGGGTACCTGTGAAGAAAAGGAGTAGATGGGTTAATATCACTGCAAATTGCACTGATCCTCACTTCTACAATAAAAGCCTCCATTAGTGGTATTTCAGGACAAATGTGAAAATTACAATGTAAAGCTGCATGAGAACTCATTCTTCACCTAAAGTTATTAGATCTTTTTAAATTAGCATTTTTATGTTGTACACCACCTGCAGCTTAGTTTAAGAATACTTATTGTACCATAACTTAATTCATGACCTTCCTTTATAATTTGAAAGATATCACGTGTCATATATAAAGATATCATGCAGCATATATCATATATCACAGAATATATATCATATATCACAGAAAATTTACTTTTCTTAATTAATAACAAAGACATATTTAAACATATAAAATAATGCAATAAAATAAAAACAAAGGTGTAAGGGTGATTATGTGATGGAAAGGATAACATATTTACAGGAGGTGTGGTTTAATTCCATGTTGGAGGGTTTTTAGGAATATATTGTTACCTGTGTCACTCACCTTTTTGCGTTGCTTTGCTGTAATGCGGGGTGTGATGCACGTCCAGAGGGCCAGTTGCAGTTTAAAAAGTTTTTTTTTTTTAAAAGCGTTTAACTTCCATTTAACCAGAGAATAGAGGTTGTAAAAATGAAACATGCTTGTAACCAGGAGGTACAGAGTTCAAATCCCAGCTCAGCCATTGATTCATTGTGTGCAGAGGCAACGCGTACGGGGGGCATGCCTGGTCACATGCCCCCCCAGATTTCTGACAGGCTTAGCCACTGCGTTACAGGAAAAAATAAGTGGCCTCAATACGCTTTAATCAGTACCGCTTTCAATAATTAAACATGAACCGCCACTCACAACTGACGAATGACATGCTTGCTGTCTGCCAATGCGCATGTTTCACATTTCTGTTCAACCGTGAACTCTTCTGATTGGACAATGCACACAGCTTTTACACTTTACAGTACAAACGGACGCACAACGTGACGGAACACTGAGTGAGAGACGTGAAGGATGGCCTGACAGCGGTAGGGGAAATAAATAAAAAAAAAATGCTATTTGTTTTGGTCTAAACAGCAGAAAACAGTTGATGAACCATCTGAAGACAACAAGCTAGCAGCTACCACCAGCAGTCCTGCGCCATTCAAAAGGTAATTAAATTAGTCAGGAGATTAAATAAAATTGTTTGTTTTGCTTTGAACACAAAATGTTAGTTAACAAAAATGAACAACCATAATTACGAATTAAATTATATAGAATTATTTTTATTTATTATCATAATGCGAAATTGAAATCTGATGTACGTGTTAAAAGTTCAAGTGTTTTGCTTTGCATATCCTTTTTTGTTTTTAATCAGAGGTGTTCTAAAATGAATAATTTTTTTAACTATTTTGCACAAATGTGTATTTGGTCCCATGTTAAAAAAAAGAAAAGATTGTTCTTTATTTTTTGAAAATAAAACGTCAATGCACGAATAAGAAATCAGGTTGCCAGTTGCACCACTGTGATTACTCACCTTAAAGTTACCATTTTCATCCCTTCCCAAAATAAAATCCTGGCTACGCCCCTGCTGCCAGGGTTTATTATTTCAAAATAAAAATATATATTTTTATGTTTTTTGTAAATGGGTAGAGAATGTGTAAATGCACAGTTTGTTTCAAACTTTCAAACCTTAATAACGTAACCAGCATGTCAGTCAGGGAAAATATATGTTAAAACAGTGAATTTGATGTAGCCCTGTACACTGGTAAAAATGACGATACTTACATTGCCTGTAAAATGTTGTTTGTAGCTCTCGTGATTGTGACAACCTGACATATAACTGTTTGTGATGAAAGATCTGGTAATGTTAGAAAGCTAGCTTAATGTTTACATAAAAATAGTTAAAATTGTACATTAGCAGTTTCGCTTCTTTAGTTCTTTTTTTTTTGGGAGGGTGGGTGGGTGCTCTGTCCCACCAGTTTTTCAAGCCACGAGTCGCTTCTGATCCAGTGTGACCCACATTGTGTGACCCCAAGCAAGTCACTTAACCTCCTTGTGCTCCATCTTCTGGGTGAGACATTGTTGTAAGTGACTCTGCAACTGATGCATATTTCATACACCCTAGTCTCGTATCTTGTAAAGCGCTTTGTGACGGTGGTTCACTATGAAAGGTGCTATATAAAACTAAAGATTATTATTAGAATGTTTCATTATTACATTATATAATTTTTTTGCAATACCCTCCGAAAAACAGTAAATGTTGTGTTTTGTCATGATTTTTCGTGCTCACGATAGGATCGTGCCCCAAATAATTGAAAGTAAAAATAAATTGCACAAGAAAGAAATACAATTATTCTTTGTGGTAAATCTCCCTCCTGACCTGTGAGGGCTCTAAGCAGCAAGAACAGAGTTCCCTGGATGGGCTGGCCTGTCAGTTCTTTCCCAGGGTTCAAGGAAAGTCAGCCAGCTAGATAAAGCAATAATACATTGACCCGGAAGGGAAACGACGTGGCAGCTGCAGATTGGAGAGGAGGTTGCACTAGTTTAGCAAGGGGTCATGTGTGACAGCATAAAAAGGGATAGAGAATCGCAATCCGTTTATTATTTTGGACTGCATTTCCTCTGTTATTTACCCCGTGCAGTACACATTGGTGTGTATTGCCAGGGGATTATTGTTGGTTGCCAGACCTGGAATATAAATAAAAAAAAACACTTTCCAAACCGTATTATAAGGCTATGTCTGTTTCATTACTGCATTGCTTCACTCCTGCACCTGTTTCCACTCAGCCACTTTACCACAGTCCCATACACAAAATAATGCATTTATGTATTTTTATGCATTTTACTTTAATATTTGCGCAAGAAGGCAAGAGGCTACTTATTTTCCGTGACACCGGCTCACACCCCTCGAATCTCGAAAAAAAGGTTAAAAATGACTTCACTGGAGGCTAACATTTATGGTAACATATACAAGTAGGTAGTACAGGTTGCAAAATCTATTTCCACTATCCATCTGTTCAAATCCCAGTTTAAATATTCGATCAGACTATTTCTCTACTGTACAACTGTAAAAGAAAGCAGAAAACTAAGGAAACAGCATTAAAAAAAACAACAAAGCAGAAATGTAAGCAAATTCAAAGAGGCAAGTTAATCTATTATTTTAGTGTGGGCTGATGAGTCATTCAGTATAGTCTTTGAGCTGAACAATGTGGAAGATTGGGAGCAGCTGAGATTTTTTCTGGTTTCCCCTACTCCCAAACCCTTGCAGAAAATACAATGCAGTCTGTGATATTTTTTGTTTTTTTTTCAATCCTAGATGTTGGGCATTATTAAAAACCAAGAACATTCCACATAGTGAACAGCTGAGGATTGTTTGTTGGCTGTAGAGCCCAAAATCACAGCACATATCGCCAATCCAGCTCAGCTTGAAACTTTTAAAATCACTCTTCCTGATTCACTGGACAACCAATTCACTTTAGGAGGGGTGGGTGCTGGTGGGAGGTGCCACTCAAATATGGTCCAAAATCCACTGGCCTAGTCTGTTTAATGGCACTTGAACAACACCTCAAAGCGTACAGATACGGGACCATATTTGAACGCCCTGCTGTGTGTTTTATAATACACTGTTATAAATAACATATGTTTTAGGTGAAGCTAATGACAACTCATGTTGCCGAAACATCAACTTTGAAATTAGCATTATTGTTTAAGTACAGTAATTCTGTAAATACTGTTATTTAGTATAACACCTTACCAGTTCTATCGTAAAAGTCTTTAATAATTTTACAATAGAATTGCTAAAAGATTTAATTATAGAACAGGGACTCAGTTAGTAATTGACAAACTGGTTGCAATTCTTGTTTATTTTTGTTACAGATGTAATGTTTGCAGAACATCCCAAATTAAAACCATGTTATTTAGTTAATGATCAGCAGCATTAATTATTGTGCGATATATTTAAAATTAAAATGACAGAAAAACATGTTAATGGCTTTTGACTGGCTTGTAATATGTACAGTATGTGCTTTGTGTGGGTAAGGATTTTGCAGTGTCTATGTAACTTGTGTTTTCCGCATATAAAGAACCTGTAGCATTGCTGTATTACAGGTATTATGATTTGTATTTTTACTTTAACAAAATGTCTTTTAGGAAAATACAAAATAATACATTTTACAAAATACATTATTGCATTTTTTTTTCTTTTAAATTAAACATTTGTGTTAATAAAATCCCCAATAATATCCCAAGTTCCTGTTACTGAATGCATTTATGTTTGTCTTTAAATGCCTTTTCCTACACCTGTACTGTTAAAATAAAATATTTTAAATGCAGCAATTTAAATGTAAAATTCGCCAGATTACAATATTTTTTGTAAACTTTCATACATCTACTAACATAATACTAACAAACGGGGACTATTTGTTAATCGAGCCCTAAGATTGTATCAAATGGTTTATGAGATAGGAGCTGTTCAAAAAGCTGTGGTGGAGTGTAAGAAGGAGACCGATCCTCAGTCGTCACCCCTCCTCGAGTTAATCCTCACCCCTCCTCGAGTCAATCCTCACCCCTCCTTGAGTCAGTCGTCACCCTTCCTTGAGTCAATCCTCACCCCTCCTCGAGTCAATCCTCACCCCTCCTCGAGTCAATCCTCACCCCTCCTTCAGTCAATCCTCACCCCTCCTCGAGTCAGTCGTCACCCCTCCTCGAGTCAGTCCTCACCCCTCCTTAATTGAGTCAGTCGTCATCCCTTCTTGAGTCAATCTTCACCCTTCCTCGATTCATTCGTCACCCCTCCTCAATTCAGTCATCACCCCTCCTCAAATCAATCCTTACCCCTCCTCGAGTCATTCGTCACCCCTCCTCGAAGTTGTGACTTGTGACGACTAACTCGAGGAGAGTGATGACCGAAGATCTCCTAAAATTAAACAGTGCACAACCAGGCTGGGACCGTGACCATCTTACCATTTACATGCAACATTGATTTAAAAATCACAAACCTAAGACTGGTAATGTAAAATACAAAAGGACTACCCATAAAACATTTTGCACTGTCAAATCTAGTATGTTTAGTCTGTTTCATTCTTATTACTGTTTTCAAATCATGGAATCGTTTTGTTTAACAAAATGTAATCTAAATTTTTGACTAATCAAAGTAGCCACCTTTTGCAGATATAACAGTCGAACACACTCGTGGTATTCTTTCTACAATGGAAATCAAATATTGTTCGGAAAGTTCTTCCCAACACTGTTGCAGAAGTTCCCACAAATGTATTGCACTTGTAGGTTGCTTTACTTTCACCATTCTGTCCAGTTCATCCCAAACCAGCTCGATGGGGTTTAAGTCTGGAGACTATGCTGGCCATTCCATGATTTGAATCCTACCATCTTGTTCTTTTCTTCTACGGTAGTTCTGACATAGCCTGGAGGTATGTTTTGGGTCATTATCTTCCTGTAGGATGAACCCCTGACCAACTAGATGTATACCAGAGGGTATTGCATGGTGCTGCAAAATGCTGTAGTAGCTGTTTTGGTTCAGGGTGCCTGTGCAAGTCGCCGACTCTGGCTCCAGCAAAAGAGCCCTAGACCATCATGCTTCCTCCTCCATGTTTGACAGTTGGAGTCACACATTGAAGAACCATCCTTTCTCCTACTCGACGGCGTACAAAAACCCTGTGTGATGAACCGAAGATTTCAAATTTTGAGTCTTTGGTCCATAAGACCTTCTTCCAGTCTTCAATACTCCACTGGCGGTGCTTCATGGCCCAGGCAAGCCTCTTTTTCTTATTTTGCTATCTTAGCAATGGCTTTCTTGCTGCCACTCAACCTGTCAAACCTGCAGCTTGAAGTCTTCTCTTCACAGTTGAAACTGAGACTTGCTTACTTCGACCAGTGTTAAGCTGTGCTTGAAGCTGTTGCCTATCACGCAAGCTGTTGACTCTCAGAAACTTGTCTTCTGATTCTGTTGTGACTTTGGGTCTGCCAGACCTCTTCCTGTCAGTTTCCTCCAGTTTCCAAGTGCCTTTTGATGGAAACTGTACTCACTGACACCTTGGCTTTCTTTGCAATTTCTCTAAAGGAAAGACCTACACTTTTAAGGGTTATAATGGTATGTCTGTCTTCCTTTGATAATTGCCTTTTTCTCACTATTATGATAGCAATATACTACTTCCTGCAGTACAATACTGTCCAAATAATGCTTAAGAGGGTGTAGTAACACAGTCTGTTCCAACACTGCTTTTATATAGACAGGGGGTTTGTAGGTAATCAATAAAAGTTGGGACACCTGTAGGATTTGTTAGCATCAACTTTCAAGGCATAATTTACTTCTATTGCTGCAGAACAGCTGTAAGTTGTTAACCCATTACTTGTTCCCTGAAAAAGGCCTTTTTGTATAACTCTGAAATTTACATTGTTTTTCAGTTTTTGGTAACCTTTTTTAACCTCTGGCAGTTTACCGCTTACCTTTGTGCCATTTCAGGTTATTCACTGGACTTTAACTGCTTAAATTTCAATAAAAACTGGAAAAATGGGGGTGTTCTAAAACTTTTGACCGGTAGTGTAGATAGAATGGAAGCTGTCAAGTGAGAGGACAGATATTCAGATCAGTTACACAAAGAACACAGTAGACACATATGTAGGAGAAACAGGTGGTGTCTAATGAAAAACCTTTTAAGAACTAGCAAGGCAACAGACCTTTTGCTATAGTAACAACAAATGGAGCTAGAGAGGAGACCTCCTCTAAGTTATTTTTACCATGTGTTATCAGTGCTGAACTAAATGTTATGTTTTTATTGTGCAGATGTTTCTGTAGTGGTACCGGTGAAGGCAAGATTGTTTGATTCACACGTTGGAATTTCATGACAGCATTTCATTTTAATTCCTTTGCAGATGTTTCTGTTCCACGTTTATTCCAGCAGCAATGAAAGTGAGAGAGGTCTGCAAATACAAGTGTTAGGGTGGCAGTATTAAAGGTCATGGTTGAAGGCACGTTGTTTGTCCCTTGTGTATATTTGTAACCCATATCAGTATTGCTAACACTGAAGAAATCAGCATTGTCAACAAAGAGTAATACAGGCATGAACAAGTACACATATGTATTAAATTGCTATCATAATTTTGTTTTTGCACATCAGGGGACATTCAATAGAAGTGAACAAGATTGTTACAAACAGATTATTGTAATTGCCTTCACTTTATTATTTTTTTTTAATTTATTTTTTCTTCTGTCACATGATCAGGTTGGATTCAGTATACAGAATATTTTGTGGGGCCATAAATCTCTCAAAGTAAAACCTGTACCCCTGTGTTCAGAGAACCCAAAATGTCAGGCAGTGCCCTGTTGTGTTTAAATTGCTTTGTTTAATTGCTGTTCTAAATCAGATATCTACAGTCACTGGTCAGATGATACTAATGCTCAGTTTCAAGATTATAAATTCCTATTAGTGGTTAGAATAAAAATGTACTTGTTTTAATCCTAGTTTTACATCATTCCAAGATCTTAGAGAGTGTAGTCCACTAAATTATTTTTTAGTTTCCTTCTATTCTTCAATAACAAATTGCTAAATTATGCCCTTTCATGTACTGTACACAACATTTTAAAACAGTTCTTCACAGTTTCCCACTGGTTGTTAATTATGCATTATGCTACCACAGGATGGTGTAATGTTATGAGTCATATGATTCGCTGGGGGAGTTCTGTGGCACAACACTGCTTTGTGCAGTGAGTTTCTTGGTAACAAATGATTTAGACCTGTGTGTCATTTGTGTAGTTGTGTCCTTACACATATAATGCCAACATGTTTTGTCAAATAACAATAACCAAAAAAAGACCAAAACTAAATTTGCATAACAGGAAATCTTAACTTTTAATTTTTAATATTTAAGTGCTTTCTATATAATTGTGGCAGGAAATGGAGTTGCAGTGACGTCAGGCCAGAAGGCGGAATAAAAACACAGAGGTAACTGCAGTTGCAAAAAAGACGCTGCGTGCGCTGTTTATTAAACAACAAAAATAAATACAATATTTAAACAAAAATTAACACTGCTCACAAAGCGAAATGAAAGGTTTTTAAATAAAATAAAACACGAACACAAAAATATAAATATAGGTCAGGCTGGGCGATCGCCTTCACGGTTCCTATATCTTTCTGTTTGTAAATTAATCTCTCCTCTTGCTCTCCCGTTAATTGCGTGACTGCCAGCTAGTTTAACAATGCACTAGCCGACAGCCACACATTACCACAAGGTTTTTAAACATTCCTGGCACATTCCTGTGGAGTGGAGACAGGTTTACTAACCTCAAATTGTGCCAGGGGGGGTTTAAACACAATGTAATTTTTATTTGTGTTTTAAAACAATTTAGTATTTGTTTGTGTTTTTACAACACCATAATACAAACACAAAATAACACGATACAGGGGCGGGGGGGGAAACCCCGTTCTAAAAATATACAAACTGAGCATTTAAGCAGGGCTTTCCTACCGCTCTGCTACATATCCCCCTCCTTGTGAGAAGCACACAAGACCCCAACGGCCACCTCTCCCCTCAGTCTCAATGTCCCAGAAGAGGGGTCTGGAATAATCTATGGGGGTGGCCTTGGTGGGATGTCCAGAAGCAGAGGAGAGACAGGAAACCCCAGGCGATGCAGGACCCTCGACAACCCCAGGCGAAGCGGGACCCTCGGCAACCCTAGGGGATATAAGAGAGACACAGGCAGCCCCAGGTGATGCGAAGCCCACAGGCAGCCCCAGGCGATGTGGAGCAACAGGCAGACCCCAGGTGATGCAGACGTGGCATCCTTGGAGGGTGCGAGGCAGGCATCCTTGGAGGGTGCGAGGCAGGCATCCTTGGGCGGTGCGAGGCAGGCATCCTTGGGTGGTGCGAGGCAGGCATCCTTGGCAGCGGACCCTAGGGCGGCAACGGCGGGAGGAGAGCCAGGCCTAGCTGTGGTGCTGGGGTTGGCCCACTTCACAGCCACTGTGGCCGGGCGGTTTTACCCCGTGTTCCCCTCAGCAACCTGTGCAGGGGCTGCTGAGGTCCGGCAGCATCCTGCCTTGGTCCCTCCAATGCTGAAGGGGGAGGCAACTCCTGCTTCTCTCCCTCTAGCGGGGGTGGAGACAGAGGCAGCTCCTGCTGCTCTGCTTCTGGCAAAGGAGGCAGGGGCTCCTCCCCTTCTGGCAGTGAACGCGGCAGGGGCTCCTAGCCTTCTGGCTGCAGTGGGGAAATCAGCAGGCATGCTTCCTCTGCTGGAGTGGCACGTAGTCCTCCCCCGGTGATGGATGTGGAACCAGCAGGTATTCTCCCTCTGCTGGTGGAGGTGGGAGCTGCAAACAGTCCTCCCACTGAGGTGGAGGTGGAACCAGCAGGTGTTACTTTGGATTGTTTTAGCAGCAGAGCTAGATTTTCAAAATATAAAGCAGTATTTTTCATACAATTTCTTAATGCTGGTGAGATGCAAATGCAAATTACCTCACTAATATTAAAATACGGGTGGGTATATTTAAATGTTTATGTCTGCGTTCCAATTTGACCTTGTGCGACTACTGATATTGTGGAGCTTTCTTAATCAGAGTTTACACAAAGTTTTTAGGTTGTGCTGAAGAACATGCGCAGCCTGTCTCATCTGGCGACCAAAAAAATACAATAATTGACTTATTGGTAATGACAGCGACAGACAGACTTTTCTAGAATTAGGTTCTGCATTATCATATTGAAATGTCTAGCGCCCTGTAGACAATACTATCATAGCATCAAAGGGTATGAATACTTTTGAATTAGCATTTCAGCACGAAGAATCCGCCAAGGATGAGATTTATTGATTGCAATTGTAGATTGTTTAATGACTGTAATGGGAACTCGAGGCACGCTGCAAGGTAGTGGCTGGGGTGGAGGAGGCCTGAAACACAGAGCATCTATGTGCTTGGTGATGACGTGCTGGATTCTCCTGCAGAAAAGCAACCAAGTTTACAATTTTGGAGCTTTGCAAAAAAAATAAATGCTGAAATAAATAATTGTATCTATTTCTTGTAACTTTTTTTCCTCATCCACAAAAGCAAAACTTTTGCTAGAATATTCTTTTTCGAGAAATGCCTAGAAATTATATATTTGGGGTATGTAAACTTTTGACTACAACTGTTTATAATATATACATGTTTTCCTACAGAACCGTAGCTTCAGCACCTGTTATCCTTATAGCGCTTTAGGTTAATTATTTAATCATTTTCCAGTCAAAATGTCTAGTACACTAAATTTTAAAAATACTCATCTTAAAGTCACATAAATTTGCTGAATTGTGAAAAAAATTATATTAAAAAGAACTTTAAGGGCCAAACTCAGTACATTGTGCCCCTTTCAGATGGGCATTTCCTTGTTTTCTGAGCTAAAATCATTTGCGCATTCCTGGGCAAGCGCAGTATGTTACTTTTTTACATGTACCACAAAATAACATCCCACTGGCGATATGTGACACGGATGGCTTGTGGGTGACGTCAGACCATGAATAGATTGATACAATACGCAAGTACTATAGGTGAAGCGCTGGTGCGCCTGTTTATTAATAAATAAAAAGGTTGAAACAAACACAAAACACTTTGTAACAGAAATACAATGATTCTTGGTGGTAAATCTCCCTCCTGACCTGTTAGGACACTAAGCAGTGAGAACAGAGGTCCCTGAACGGGCTGGCCTGACAGTTCTTTCCCAGGGTTCAAGGGAAGTCGGCAAGCTAGGAAGGGGGTGAGACTCCGTTGCAATAATGCATTGACCCAGAAGGGAAACGACGTGGCAGCCACAGATTGGAGGGGCGGTTACATTCGTTTAGCAAGGGGTCATGTGTGTCACGTAAAAGATCGTGGAGAATCATAATCTGCTCCTTCGCATTGGTTTGTTTTGGATAGAAGCAAGAAGGACTTTGACAGCGTAAAAAGAAACTGAATCGTGAGTATTGTGTTTTGGTTTGTAATTGTCTTGTCTTGTCTTGTATGTTACTAGACAGCAAACACAGTTCCGGAGCTGTTGCCAAGGGGCCTCACTAAGCCGGAACAGCACTTTTTCACAATTATAAACTCGTATCACCCACTATTAGCACTACTGCACCACCCAGGACTGGTGACCATGTCTGTATTATTGTGGGGCGGATATTGTTTATTATTTTGGACTGCATTTCCCCTGTTATTTATCCCGTGCTCTACACATTGGTGTGTATTACCGGGGGATTATTGTTTGGTCGCCAGACCTGGAATAAAAGAATAAAAACCTTTCCAAACAGGATTATAAATCACTCTGTCTATTTCATTACTGTACTGCATCACCCTGGCACCTTCATCCACTCACCCCACCCATGCTGTAAAACAATTAACAATAACACATTGTGTTTTTACACACTAAACAATATATTTAAATCATAATACAACACATACAATACAAAATAACAAAAAATAAACAAAATACAACTCTAGGTGTGGGGTGTACCCCATTACACAGTAATATCAGTTCAACAGATTTCTCAATTGATGCTAATCCACCATTCCATTTCTGGAATTTTTGGAGCAAGTTAATCCTAATCCCCGTATTTGTCCTTTTGAACAAAATTGTGAAACCAACATTTGTTTTCTTTTTCAAGTTTTCTTTCTTCTGAAACAAATTTTGCTCAATTAATTAGGTTTAAGAGATTTTACTTCAATTCTAGGTGATCGTGCAAGCCTGGTGCTGTCAGTAAACCACAGCAATGTACAGCAGAATACTGGCACCAATTCATAGCAGTTGTAATTTAATACATTTTGAGGGTAAAAACATGACTTTTTTTGTCCTTGGTTGATACCCATGCTAGATGCTACTTAAGGCTAGTGTACAGTGAATTGCATCTTATTGCAAAGGGACAGAATAGTCTAGGCTTAAAGCAATCTGCTATCCGATGACCAAACATGGTGATAGCAAAAATGTAAATGGTAAAACAAATCTTTGTCTGCTTTGCAAAGGGCTTTTTTTTTTTAACTTTGTAGTAGCTTCAGTATTTTTTTTTATAATATTACATATAAAATAACTAAACTATAATGCACTATCATTGTAAGAGTCAAATGACAATAATTTGAAAAATTAAATGAATTATATCACTTAAAAATACTGAATGAAGAGGTCTCTAAACCCCTCGTACTGTATGCTTATTTTTATTCCTATTTGGTCAAAGACACTTGCCAGGGCTACTTCCAACAGACTGCAATTGTTGGTATGACCTTTGGTTATGGTAGAAAGTTGTATGAGGTATGTCACAGAAGGGATTTTCACTGTTGTCTAAGGTACAGCTTTCGGACTTGTTTCCATGAAAAACAGATTTAGTTTTTTGTCAATTACCCACACTTTTAAGTTATACCATGCTTTAATTTAGTATGCCCAATTATTTTACTGTATTTGGAACATTTCATGCAAAGTGCTATGTGCCAAACCAATGTTATTTAATAGGAATCACCCTGTCTTAACCCTGTGGCTGATCAAAGACTGATGCCGGGAACTCAGACTCTTGATTCCTCTTATCAAGACAGCCCTGCTTGGGTGATTTTGTTTGTATTTTGTTTATTTGCTTGTTATTCCTGCTGGTGGTCAGCGTTCGCCACAAAAACGACCCTTCCACAATTGTTTTCTTTATTTCTGATTGTAAACTGACTCTGTCAATAAATCTTTCCCAACTCCATGCGGTACCCTACAGTACTTTCAGTCAAAAAAGTGTCAAAAACTTGTATGTATTATTTGTACTGAGTGAGTAATGCATTTATTTAGTTATTTTACAGAGTGAAGGACCACTGCACTTCAATAGGGTTTAATAGACTTGCATTGGTATAGTGGTACATGGATCATTTGGGCTGCCCTCTTAAGAATCCTCTTCAACCTGCCCTGTGTCTGATACATATAAGGTCCAAGTTACAGTAACTGTCAGTTCTAGCCAGAATAAAAGGAAGGTCATTATATGTCACTCCAGAAAGCACTTCCTTTCATTGGAGAACATTATTGATTCACAGCTGAGCATCAAACACCAGGGCCTGAAAGTTAATTTTTCATCTTTGACCTTTTTACATTTATGATCTATTTCTGCTATATGTGGCACTGCTGTGTCATTTAAAAGTAGTGTAAGAAAAACAACCAGAACATTTTTCAGTTTTCCTTTTCTGAGGAGTAAACTTGACAGCCCACAAAATTAGCGTGAATGTAAAGAACCAGTTTGTTTTTAAAGGCACTTTACTATAAACTGTATTAAAACCTTTTAGAACATATTCTATCTACTTAACTATTAAAAGGCTACCTTTGGTATCTGGCTGGGAATGAAGCATTTTGCATGTGATTCAATCATCTCTGTTAGCCAATAATTTGTGATGATAGTTTAAGTGTTGACAGTTACATAGCCAAGGGTGTGTCAATACTGACATCTATTGCTGTGGTACTAAATTAAAGTTTCAAAAAGAAAATTCCAAGGGCTCTCAATATAAAATGTATTGAATAAATATAATCTGCAAGACATGTGGTATCTGCTTCTAATCCTGGCTGGAATTCATGTAGCTGTTTGAATCAGCATTGCAATAGGTAAGTGGATTGTAGTTTGAAACATTTTAAAAAGTAATTAAGTGATCCAGACTGTGGTTGGGGTGTGTTGAATTGTGAGGTTTATGCAAATTTAGTGTTAAGTACACGGCTCCAGGCCTACAGGATAGTATAAATTGGCAATCAGTGTCTTAGAATGCCAGCCAGTCTAAGCACCAGCCAGTCAAATGGTTACAATTCCAAGGGCAATCTGAGCTGTGGCAGTCTGAGCGAGGACAGGTAGAGCGAGGACCTTTTCCAAATCTCTCCCAGTAGCTACTTGAAGCCTCATTCCAACTCTTAAAATATATTTAAGGAACATTATTAAGGTTGTGTTTTAATTGGGTGATCTGTGTTTTATATTTGCTTTTATTAGGACTATTCTATTCTATTTTGTCTCTTGCTCTTAATTGTACTGTATTTCTTTATGTATTTTATTTAACTGTAAGTCACCCTGGGTAAGAGCGTCTGCTAAGAAATTAATAATAATAATAATAATAATAATAATAATAATAATAATAATAATAATTTAAGCCTCTTAAATAGAATGTAATAGAATTGGAGTAAAATGTCATAAGTGAGTTTATTTTACTTGTGGGCAGGTCTATCTCTTATAGAGGAATACAGTTTTTCCTAAGTCAGCCTGATAGAGGGACTCCTGGGGGGACAACATGATACAGGGTGTCAGTGGCAAATCATTGGCAGGGCTGAGCTAGGACCCTTTTTATAAAGCCAGGTACTTCCTACATTTTTTAAAAATTCTGCTCAACAGGACAACAGGAAAAAATAAATAAGCCAGTCCTCTCTCCTTCATAATTTATTATATTCTCTGTTTTCAAAAAGAGCTGTGTAAAAGCAAAAAAAACTTTTTAAAAAGGGGTCAATTTTAAATAGTACCATTATGTCAGTTTTTCTGACTATATTGAACTGATCAGAGATCAGAGTTTGAATTTTGTTTATCAGATTCAGAGCCATTTGCAATAATTTGAACTTTGTAAGGATTTTGACAGCAATCTTCATTCATGCATTCACAGACTTCAGTGCAGGCAAGTCTGTTCCTAGTGTAACTGCACTAACTTTTGCACTCCGTTCCTACATCCTACGATTTCCTACGCCCAGATGCAACTAACTGTAAAAGTGTAACAGAAGCTGCTTGCTGTGTCATTAACGTTGGCACCATTATACAAGTGACATTAATCCTGTGCCAGCCAGATGAGCTCATATTTAAATAATCTAAATAACACGCAGTCTGCATTTAACACTTATGTTCCCTTTCAAGTGGAATGACAACCTTTATTGAATTGGAAGAGCCTCTCTGATCGTCAATCACTGTGCATATATAAAAAAGCTGTTGCGTCCTAGATGGCCTTCCCAGCCTGCAGGGACAACTGGGCCTGAACACCGCCCTCCACCCCAGACCAAGCAAGCAGGCAGAGGAAGGGGTAACCGGTTCTCTGGCTGGAGACAAAGGCCGGAGCCTAAGAAAGACGTCTCCCCTCCCAAGCCAAAGGGAGACCGCCCCTGGGGGGCTCCGGCTGCCACCTTCCCCCCTCACAACCGGACTGACCACTGGACATGACCCATGGCAAGGCTGCACCCAGGAGTCCTAGGTGCTATAGACTATGAGACACTGTTACAATCTGCAATTCCACCACCCTTCAAGGGTGTGCTCCTTACCACCATCTAACCAGTGTGTGTGATTCTCCTTCAACAGGAGATCGACAAGAATGCTGTGCGCTTGGTAAACCCAAGTGATGCCCTCAGCGGCTTCTACTCCAGATACTTCCTGGTGCCCAAGAGGGATGGCAGTTTCCAACCTATTCTGGACCTCAGGGTTACCGCACAGCGTATCCTCCAGTCTGTCCAGCCGGGCGACTTGTTCACATTGATCGACTTGCAAGACGCCTACTTCCATGTCCCGATCAGTTCTGCGCATAGAAAATATCTACACTTTGCCTTTCAAGGCAACGCATACAGATTCTGCGTGTTGCCATTTGGCCTCTCACTGGCACCCCGCACATTTTCCAAGTGCATGAATGCAGCAGTGGCTCCACTCAGGCTGCGGGGTATTTGGATCTTGAACTATCTGGACGATTTGCTAGTTTGCTTATGTTCCAAAGCACGCACCGAGGCGCAAAACAGACAGGTCATAGATCATGTGACGAAGCTGAGGCTCTCCACACATCAACAGAAGAGAAACTTTGTACTGTCTCAGTCCACAGTGTTCCTGGGGATCAAACTGAACTCTGTGATCATGCTTGCCTCACTGTCAGAAGACAGGATTCGGTCACTGGAAGTCACACTCTCCCAATTAAGAGAGGATGCTTTTCTGCAGGTCAGAATATTTCAAAGGTTGTTGGGGCTGATGGCAGCCGCCTCGAGAATCCTTCCCCTAGGGCTGCTGAGAATGTGCCCGCATCAAACATGGGAAAATACACTGAAGTTGCACTCGGTCCGCGATCGGTACCGGCTGGTGCGCGTATCCAGACAATGCTGGAGGACACTGGAGTGGTGGCTCCGTCCCAGCAATCTGCTCCTCGGATCTCCCCTCGGCTCCCCTCACAGAAGGAAAGTTGTCACTACGGACGCCTCCAACCTGGGCTGGGAAGCGGTCTGGAATGGGAGGGAAATAAGAGGTTAGTGGAAAGGACATTGGCAGCAAGCGCACATAAATGCCCAAGAGCTGCAAGCAGTAGACCTGGAGTTATCTCATTTTTGCCAGCAGTTAGTGCACAAACATGTGCTGGTCCGGACGGACAACACTACACTGGTAGCCTACATAAACCACCAAGGCGGCCTGCGCTCGCTGGGTCTTCACCACACAGTGCACTCCTATCCTGGACACACAGAAAAATTAGTTTACCTACCGTAAATCTGGTTCCCTGGAAGAGAAGATGGCCACCAAAACATTGTTATGGGATATACGCCTGCCTATTGGTAGGTGTAACTGAGCTCTTTCTATCAAAGCTGCCAATAGGCCCCCTCCCCTCGGCGACACCCTCAGTCCTGCCTACCGAGGGTATAGAACCGTCATGCAGGAGACCCTCTTTTCTCAATGAAACCGTGATGTCAACCGACACAACCTCGCGGTTGGTGACAATCTTCTCTTTCAGGGAACCAGATTTACGTTAGGTAAACTAATGTTCCCTTTCAATTCGAAGATGGCCACCAAAACATCATTATGGGAAGACGAGTACAAGAGCCATCGCGTGGGAGAAAAGAACAGCAGCATACGAGGGACGCCTTAGCCCTGCCTGACCGTCAGTGGTGCAAGTGTGCAACTTCAAGGACCCTAGTGCCCATAGAGGGCAAGGAGGGATCTATCACATTCAAGTGATAGAACCTGGAAGAAATATGCAGAGTATCCCAGCTAGCCGGATCACAGATCTCAGCCATGGAGGCACCTCTGAAGAGGGCCCATGACGTAGCCACACCTCTCGTGGAATGTGCGGCTACCCGCCCAGGCGGAGGTAAGCCAGCACCATCATAAGCAGCAGAGACTGTGTCTGCAATCCAATGCGACAATCGTTGCTTCGAAAGGGGCTGTCCCAGTGTCCGTGTCCCTTGGCAGACGAAGAGCTGGTCAGACTGATGCAGTGCTCTTGTCCTATCCACCTAACATCTCAATGCCTGAACTGGGCAGAGAAGGTTCAAATTCCTATCCTACTCCAAAGCGAATGGTGTAGGATGAAAGGACTCCAGTTCCACAGACTGATTCACATGGAAGGCTGAAACCACCTTGGAGAGAAAATCAGGGTTTGCATGCAGTGACACTCTGCTACCATCATCCCAAATACACATGCAGGAGCTATGCACAAACAGCGCCTGCAGCTCACTAACCCACTTGGCGGAGGTGATAGCCAAGAGGAAGGCTGTCTTCTTGGACAGATGCTTCAACTCAATGGAGTATATAGGCTCAAACGGGGTCTGTGTGAGAGCCTCGAGTACAATCTCAAGGCTTAAAGGGGGGAGAGTAGCCCTCCTAGGAGGGTGCAACCACCGAGCACCTCAGAGAAACCAGGTAGCCAGGAAATGTTCGCCCGGGGACACCGAGTCAACGGGGCCATGTAAAGCAGAAATAGCCACTAGGTATACCTTCAGTGTGGAAGGTGATCTACCAGCCTCAAGCAGATCTTGCAGAAACTGCAAGATGACCGGCATGGGACAGGAGATTGGATCATGACTGTTAGTACGGCACCTATCTTGAAAATATTTCCACTTATAGACATACAATGACCTAGTGGAATGTGCCCTAGCAGTCTGCAGAGTACCCAAAACTCAGTCTGACAGCCCTAAGGCTGACCAGCGGTCCGTTTCAGGGGCCAGACCTGTTGGCTCTGGGTGCCAAAGTGTGCCTCTCATCTGGCTTAGGAGATCTCGGTGAAGGGGAATCTCCAAAGGTGGGCCGTTCAATAGCTGGCACAGGGTTGAGAACCAGGCCACCTGGGGGCCACTAGGAGAACTGAAGCCTTCTCTGACTGGACCTTTTCGAAAAAGGCTAGGAGTAATGACAGAGGCGTCGACACCAAGTGGACCACCGCAGCGGTGGAGGGAGTACCACAGGGGACAATGTGTCATCTCCACCAAAGCGAAGACATCGACCTGTGCCTTCCCGAACCATTCACAAATGCACTCCACCACCTGAGGGTGGAGCCATCACTCCAACAGATGCGGGCCCTCCCTCGAGAGGAGGTCCGCTGCCCGATTCTCCATGCCTGGAACATGCACTGCCAAAACGGACAGCAGGTTCCGTTGTGCCCAAATCAGGAGCCTGAAGGCTAGGCGAACCTTGGGGACCGAAGGCAACCCTGGTGGTTGACATACACCACCACTGATGTGCTGTCTCTGTGGATCAACACGTGCCTGGGATCTAATTGAAACACATTGGGCCACGCCTGTAGTGGGCACATGTGCAATAAGCCCAGCTTAATGGCTGATATCGCTGCCGCCATCAGACCCAGTAATTTCTGGAACAAAACAAGGTGCACCCTCGATCCCTGTTGAAACAGGGAGAGGTGGTGCTGGAGAGCTGCTACCCTGTCGTCCGGTATGCGCGCATTGTAGTGGAGTCCAGCCAGAGCCCCACATATGTTGTGCACTGCACCGGCGTCAGCTGACTCTTGGCATTGTTGATGGTGAGGCCCAGCATCACTAGATGCTCCATCACCAGCGCTATGTGGGCCATAGCTCCCTCCCGCAACTGTCTGCTCACAAGGGATCCCCCTGAGGGGCTCTGTGACGGCGTCAGGAGGCATGGCTGGGAGGGGCCTGCTGCGGGGGAAAAAGAACGCCCCCGTGCAACTCTCCAGGTGATTGGCAAGCACTCGGGGCTGAAAAGCCGTGCAGATGCGGCAAAAGCCTTGTATGGCTAAGGAAGCCCTAAACACTGTGCACACATGGTGTGCCTGTCCTCCTGTGGAATATTAGTCCCACAGGCCTCACAGGTATGGAATCCAGCCCTGCCTGTCATAGCTGGTATGTATACTGCGTGCAACGTGTACCGCGCACCACCACAGTTAATAAAGAAATACTCCCCTTTTTCCAACCAAGGTATAGCTCTAACTAGGGCTTACAACTTGAGATGTAGGGAAAAGGAAGATCCTCATGATTTTTATGATGAGCTTAAGCACACATAGCAAGTAGGTTGTGGTCCAGGTGAGGATCCCGATAAAATGGTACAGTTTAGACAGTTGTATTTGAGTAGCTTGCATCCAGTGATAGGAGAGTTAGCCAGTTTGGTTATGAACTCTGCTATGGATGTGATAGTGGATAAGGCACAAGAAATCTGGTCCCGTAAAATAAGGTTTTTCCATAGGAAAGACGCAGCAGCTGCAGATATGATTTATGAGGTAGCAAGCGAGGAGCCGTCCCTGCAGATAGAGGGATCAGAACTGCTGGCCGCTAAAACAAGTAAACCATAGTACCGGGTAAAAGAGGCAAGACCTCAGTGGCCTGAGAATAATTACTGTGGCAATTCAGCCAGCAGAAACCAAGCTAGCCAGCACTGGGGTAATAACAAAGAATACTGCAAGCATAGAAATAACGGGGGTAAATTTAAAAACACTTCGTACCAGGAAAAGAACTCCCAGGCTACAGCATAGGTCAAAGAACTCAGGGAATCGCTTAAGCAGATACAGGAAACTTTGAAGCAGCTGACTATTAAGCAGTCCTCAGGTGACACGGGTGCCAGCACTGCCCAAAGACAGAACACACAGGCTGCAGCACCAACAGCTACCTCCACATGACTAGACAGTGAAAAAATACAGCTTCCCCAGATTAATACAGTTAGGCAGAGAGGAGCCACTGAAACAGAAAGTGAGGTGGGAAGCATGGAAATGCATACTGTGTCAGACCTGGGTGGTGTTACAATACCGGGAATAAAGTTTGGAGATATCGTAATGAAAGGTAATCGAGCATATTTTCCGGTTATGATGCAGGGAGCTGTAACTTGCGAGGCATTACTGGATTTAGGTGCAGATGCTACACTAATGACTAAAGAGATGTTTGATCATTTGATTCAGGTAATAGGAAACTCAAATAGACAGGTGAGACTGACACCCAGCAAAAAGGAGTTTCATAGCTATACCAACGATTTTATCCACCCCCTGGGAATTAGCTGGGTCTGTTTTAAGTTTGGGAAATTCAGTTACTCATCCTGTGTATATTACAAGCGCAGCTGCAGAGAAATTGTTGATTGGGGCAGATCTATTGATGAGACTCCGACCCCTGATTGATTGCAACAGTAAAGTGTTGTGGACCGGTGTAAAGGAGCCAAGAACCTATAAGAAACTGGGTTTGGCAAGTGAAGTACGTTTGAAAAAAAAAAGAGACCTGTAAAAAGAGACGGGTCAGTGTTGAATGTTTATGATTGTCCCCTACAGCCCTCAATTTCAATACGAGCGGGGTCCGTGGACCTGATAGGAAATCAGTTCAAGCAGACCCCCCCCAAAACCAAAACAAACAGTAAGACCCTGCAGGGGCAAATAATGTCTCCAGTATCCATAGCTGACAGGACTGAAGGCAGTCGGGGTGCCGAAGGAGGCTCAGTGCTAATGCATGTGCCTCTTTACCTCAGAGACGACAGGATGTGTGCCTGTGTGAAAGTGGCTGAGGCTGTAGTAACTCCACAGTATGAGAACACTTTGGTTTGATCAGATTCAAGAGAGTAACCCACAGCTGGTACAGGTAAACAAAAGAGAGATGTTAAATGATGCCCCCAACAGTAAGCTCCCCATCCTCAGCACAGGTATTAGCACTATCAGTGTTGAGATTGGAGATAGGATGTTTACACATTATGTGCATGTGGTCATAGATTGGTGGTAAAATGTGTGGTTGGAGTCGACTATCTCGTAGGGATAGGGGAACAGATTGACTTTAGACCAGGCATACTGCATGCAAGGGTTAGAGACATACATGACACAGGCATAGGCATGGTCGTGGGCGAGTCATTTTATGATCTTGAATTAACCCTTCCCATTGTGGGACCTTGTCCTGATCACTTGGAAAGGGGGGACAAAGAGGTTAGGTATACTAAACCCCATCAATGGATTCGAGTACAGTATATTAGTGAGAATGAGTCAAAGCCAGGTCCTGTTCTCTCCCCCATAGCACTGGATGCCGTGATGACTCTCACAGCTGTACAGCAGCCAACACAAGAAATTGTACAGCCCTCGCAAGTGCATTTAGGGTACAGTTTAGGACCTGCCGTCTCAACGTGGATACAAGGGCAAGAGAAGCCGCTTTTTTGGCTAATTTGCCAGTGGTGGAGTCTCTGAATGTCTATCAATTGAAAGCTGTTTTGAATGTAGGATTCTGGCAGGGTGATAAGCATGTGCAGTTAGTCACACCTCCTGTGGTTGTGTACCAAGATAGGAGTCCTAATCTCTATTTGGTGCCTAACTTAGAAAGGTGCAGCACTATTAGGGGCATTCGTTGGCTCTGCCCTAGCAAATCCTTTATTAGGGATATGGCTCAGATATTGTGTGGTTTGAGGAAAGATGCTACTACAGAGAAATGCGAAGTACTGTGACAATGCCGGGGGGACAGGCAAAAGCCTGAGCCAAAATAGTTAATGCTCAATGACTCATGAACACCCCACAACAAGAGTTTACACTGTCATATGACCAGCATAATACTGTTAAGGTTGTCAATCTACCAGCAGACCCTATGTTACTCACGTTACCGATGGGGTCAGAGTGAAAATGCTGAGGCCACAGTGTAATGCAAAAGTAACAATAACAAGCATGAAAACAGATATATACCAGTGTGTGGTAGCTTTATATCTTTCCTCTATCTTTCTATCCTTTTAGGGTATATATATATATATATATATATATATATATATATATATATATATATATATATATATATATATATATATATATATATATATATATAGTGTTTAGTGTGATATATACATACTGTTAGGGTTAAGATATGTATATATCTATAACTTCACCTCTTCTGAGTGCAGATGGAACTACACTGATCACAGAAAAAGACTAAAACCTTGTAAGATGGGCCGAACACTTCAACAATATCCTTAATCAACCGTCATCCATAAACGACACAGCTGTTAGAAGGCTGTCTGAAATAGATTAACACATCTCTTGCCAATCCACCCACCCAGGAAGAAACCAAAAAAGCCATCAGTCTCCTTGCAACGTACCACAAACAATCCTTAAATAACATAAACAACAATGCATTTTACTCTTAGAAAATCATGCATGCTAAATGAATATAAGACACAAAACATATAATTTGAGGCGATACACTTTATTGCTTTGCAGTGAAGTACTTTACAATTAAAAAACTTCTTTTTTAAAAATTTTAATAACAATGAGGATAACTAAAGGTAACTTTATTAATGTTTTTATATAGCACAGGTAATGAAAATAAACATAGAGAACTTCTATATTAGCAAAAGACTCAAACACTGTTTACTATAAATGACACACCTTTTTCTGTACCATCAGCAGTAAGATTTTCACTATTATCAATGCTCTTTCCATTACCTGTGATATATAAGAAATCCATTAATGAAGTTACATTTAGTTTATATAAACATGTTAAAACAAACACTTTTCATCTTGCTTTATTAGAACACTTCATGCCGTATTACCTTGAGTTATTTCATCTAGCCGGAAATTATACAAATATATATATATATATATATATATATATATATATATATATATATATATATATATATATATATATATATATATATACACACACACAGTGCCTATAGAAAGTCTACACCCCCTTGAACTTTTTTCACATTTTGTTGTGTCAGTGTCTCAGAGTTTCATGCATTAAATGAGGATTTTTTTCCACTTATCTACACATCATACTTAACACTGTTAAGGGGGAAAAAGTTTTTATTGAGAAAACAATTATATATTAAAAATACAAAACTGAAAGATCATAATTGGAGAAGTCTCCACCCCCCTGAGTTAATACTTGGTGGAAGCACCTTTGGCAGCATTACAGCCGTGAGTCTGTTGAGATAGGTCTCTACCAACTTTGCACACTTCGATATGGCAATATTTGGCAATATTTGACCATACTTCTTTACAAAACTGTTCATGCTCTGTCAAGTTCCTTGGGGAGTCTTGATGGACAGCAATCTTCAAGTCACGCCACACATTTTCGATTGGATTTAGGTCGGGGCTCTGACTGGGCCACTCAAGGACATTTACCTTTTGTTCCTTAGCCACTCCAGTGTAGATTTGGTTATGTGCTTTGGGTCGTTGTCATGCTGAAAGGTAAACTTCCATCCCAGTTTCAGCTTTCTTGCAGGGGGCAGTAGGTTTTCCTCAAGGACTTCTCTGTACTTTGCTGAATTCAATTTCCCTTCTGTCCTGACAAGTGCCCCAGTCCCTGCCGATGAGAAACATCCCATAACACGAGGCTGCCACCACCGTGCTTCACAGTAGGGATGGTGTTCTTTGGGTGATGCGCTGTGTTGGGTTTGCGCCAAAAATAACACTTTGCATTTAGGCCAAAAAGCTCCATTTTAGTTTTGTCAGACCACAAAACTTTTTGCCACATGGCTACAGAATCTCCTGAGTGTTTTTTTGTTGTATACATTACTGGTCAAAAGTTTTAGAACACACCCATTTTTCCAGTTTTTATTGAAATTTAAGCAGTTTAAGTCCAGTGAATATCCTGAAATGGTAGAAAGGTAAGCGATAAACTGCCAGAGGTTAAAAAAAAAGTTTAGGTTACAAAAAACTGAAAAATAATGTACATTTCAGAGTTATACAAAAACGGCCTTTTTCAGGGAACAAGTAATGGGTTAACAGCTTACAGCTGTTCTGCAGCAAAAGAAGTAAATTATGCCTTGAAACAATTCCTACAGGTGTCCCAACTTTTGTTTATTACTTACAAACCCTCGGTCTGTATAAATGCAGTGTTGGAACAGACTGTGTTACTACAACCTCTTAAGCATTATTTGGACAGTATTGTACTGCAGGAAGTAGTATATTGCTATCATAATGGTGAGAAAAAGGCAATTAACAAAGGAAGACAGACAGACCATTATAACCCTTAAATGTGTAGGTCTTTCCTTTAGAGAAATTGCAAAGAAAGCCAAGGTGTCAGTGAGTACAGTTTCCATCAAAAGGCACTTGGAAACTGGAGGAAACTGACAGGAAGAGGTCTGGCAGACCCAAAGTCACAACAGAATCAGAAGACAAGTTTCTGAGAGTCAACAGCTTGCGTGATAGGACAACAGCTTCAAGCACAGCTTAACACTGGTCGAAGTAAGCAAGTCTCAGTTTCAACTGTGAAGAGAAGACTTCGAGCTGCAGGTTTGACAGGTCGAGTGGCAGTTAGAAAGCCATTGCTAAGATGGCAAAATAAGAAAAAGAGGCTTGCCTGGGCCACGAAGCACCGCCAGTGGACTAATGAAGACTGGAAGAAGGTCTTATGGACCGATGAATCAAAATTTGAAATCTTCGGTTCATCACGCAGGGTTTTTGTACGCCGTCGAGTAGGCGAAAGGATGGTTCCTCGGTGTGCGACACCAACTGTCAAACATGGAGGAGGAAGCGTGATGGACTGGGGCTCTTTTGCTGGATCCAGAGTAGGCGACTTGCACAGAGTGAGTGACACCCTGAACCAAAATGGCTACCACAGCATCTTGCAGCACCATGCAATACCCTCTGGTATACATCTAGTTGGTCAGGGGTTCATCCTACAGCAAGATAATGAACCAAAACATACCTCCAGGCTATGTCAGAACTACCTTAGAAGAAAAGAACAAGATGGTAGGCTTCAAATCATGGAATGGCCAGCACAGTCTCCAGACTTAAACCCCATCAAGCTGGTTTGGGATGAACTGGACAGAAGGGTGAAAGCAAAGCAACCTACAAGTGCAACATATTTGTGGGAACTTCTGCAACAGTGTTCGGAAGAACTTTCCAAACAATATTTGATTTCCATTGTAGAAGGAACGCCACAAGTGTGTTCGGCTGTTATATCTGCAAAAGGTGGCTACTTTGATGAGTCAAAAATTTTGATTAAATTTTGTTAAACAAAACAATTCCATGATTTCTTTTTTTATCTCCAATTGTTTATTTGTTTGATGTTGTTCTAAAATTTTTGACTGGTAGTGTACTTCAAACGGAGTTCAAGGTGGGCTTTCTTGAGTAATAGCTTCCTATATACATATACAGTACTGTGCAAAAGTTTTAGGCATGTGTGAAAAAATGCTATAAAGTAAGAATGCTTTCAAAAATAGACATGTTAATAGTTTATATTTACAATTAACAAAATACAAAGTGAGTGAAGAGAAGAAAAATCTACATCAAATCAATATTTGGTGTGACCACCCTTTGCCTTCAAAACAGCATCAATTCTTCTAGGTACACTTGCACACAGTTTTTGAAGGAACTTGGCAGGTAGGTTGGCCCAAACATCTTGGAGAACTAACCACAGTTCTTCTGTGGATGTAAGCAGCCTCAGTTGCTTCTCTCTCTTCATGTAATCCCAGACAGACTCGATGACATTGAGATCAGGTCTCTGTGGGGGCCATACCATCACTTCCAGGACTCCTTGTTCTTCTTTACGCTGAAAATAGTTCTTAATGAC